>NC_135691.1:18357607-18360107 GCF_964276395.1 Gasterosteus aculeatus | reverse complement strand
CAAATTTATACAATTCAGGTAGAGTCTAGATATGCGCTTTTCAAATTCTCTCGCCTAGCTATTTGCGATTATGTCCTGTTTTCATGTAACTTTGACCCTTTTGTCGGTTTCGTTGGTCTAGGGGTATGATTCTCGCTTAGGGTGCGAGAGGTCCCGGGTCCAAATCCCGGACGAGCCCGGAAGTGCTCTTTTGAAAAAGTCAATAGATGTGATTAGTAAAATGAAATATGTCCATACGAAAAGGTCACTTCCAAATTTATTCAACTAACGTAGAGTCTAGAGATGCGCTTGTCGAATTCTCTCGCCCAGCTATTTGCAATTATGTCCCGTTGAAATGTAACTTTCACCCTTTTGTCGGCTCGTTGGTCTAGGGGTATGATTCTCGCTTCGGGTGTGAGAGGTCCCGGGTTCAAATCCCGGACGAGCCCGATGGAACTTATTTGATGCTGTTAGCGGTTGTAATTTGTAAATGATGAGAAAAAAGTTACTCCCCAATTTGGTCAGTGAACGACCATATTGCTAGTATGTTTCCAAAAAATAGGCAAACACAACAAACTAGTTAAAAAAAACAAGCAATTTGTTGACCACGGATACGCTGATTCAATTCTCTTGCCTGGCCAAATAGGATTTTGTCCCATGGACATAGCATTAATAGTTTTTGTCGGCTCGTTGGTCTAGGGGTATGATTCTCGCTTTGGGTGCGAGAGGTCCCGGGTCCAAATCCCGGACGAGCCCGGGATAGGTCTTTTGAAAGTCAATAGATGTGATAAGTAAAATGAAATATGTCTATACGAAAATGTAACTTCCAAATTTTTTCAACTAACGTAGAGTCTAGAGATGCTCTTGTCGATATCTCTCGCCCAGCTATTTGCAATTATTTCCCGTTGACATGTAACTTTCACCCTTTTGTCGGCTCGTTGGTCTAGGGGTATGATTCTCGCTTTGGGTGCGAGAGGTCCCGGGTCCAAATCCCGGACGAGCCCGGAAGTGCTCTTTTGAAACAGTCAATGGCTGTGATTAGTCAAAGAAAATATGTCGGAATGAAAATGTTACATCCAAATTTATTCAATTAACGTAGAGTCTAGAGATGCTCTTGTCGATATCTCTCGCCCAGCTATTTGCAATTATTTCCCGTTGACATGTAACTTTCACCCTTTGGTCGGCTCGTTGGTCTAGGGGTATGATTCTCGCTTTGGGTGCGAGAGGTCCCGGGTCCAAATCCCGGACGAGCCCGGAATTGGTCTTTTAAAAAAGGCAATAGATGTGATTAGTAAAATGAAATATGTCTATACAAAAATGTTACTTCCAAATTTTTTCAACTAACGTAGAGTCTAGAGATGCGCGTGTCGAATTCTCTCGCCCAGCTATTTGCAAATATGTCCCGTTGACATGTAACTTTCACCCTTTTGTCGGCTCGTTGGTATAGGGGTATGATTCTCGCTTAGGGTGTGAGAGGTCCCGGGTCCAAATCCCGGACGAGCCCGGAATTGGTCTTTTGAAACAGTCAATGGCTGTGATTAGTCAAACGAAATATTTCTATACAAAACGTTACTTCCAAATTTATTCAACTAACGTAGAGTCTAGAGATGCGCTTGTCGAATTCTCTCGCCCAGCTATTTGCAATTATTTCCCGTTGACATGTAACTTTCACCCTTTTGTCGGCTCGTTGGTCTAGGGGTATGATTCTCGCTTAGGGTGCGAGAGGTCCCGGGTCCAAATCCCGGACGAGCCCGGAAGTGCTCTTTTGAAAAAGTCAATAGATGTGATTAGTAAAATGAAATATGTCCATACGAAAAGGTCACTTCCAAATTTATTCAACTAACGTAGAGTCTAGAGATGCGCTTGTCGAATTCTCTCGCCCAGCTATTTGCAATTATGTCCCGTTGAAATGTAACTTTCACCCTTTTGTCGGCTCGTTGGTCTAGGGGTATGATTCTCGCTTCGGGTGTGAGAGGTCCCGGGTTCAAATCCCGGACGAGCCCGATGGAACTTATTTGATGCTGTTAGCGGTTGTAATTTGTAAATGATGAGAAAAAAGTTACTCCCCAATTTGGTCAGTGAACGACCATATTGCTAGTATGTTTCCAAAAAATAGGCAAACACAACAAACTAGTTAAAAAAAACAAGCAATTTGTTGACCACGGATACGCTGATTCAATTCTCTTGCCTGGCCAAATAGGATTTTGTCCCATGGACATAGCATTAATAGTTTTTGTCGGCTCGTTGGTCTAGGGGTATGATTCTCGCTTTGGGTGCGAGAGGTCCCGGGTCCAAATCCCGGACGAGCCCGGGATAGGTCTTTTGAAAGTCAATAGATGTGATAAGTAAAATGAAATATGTCTATACGAAAATGTAACTTCCAAATTTTTTCAACTAACGTAGAGTCTAGAGATGCTCTTGTCGATATCTCTCGCCCAGCTATTTGCAATTATTTCCCGTTGACATGTAACTTTCACCCTTTTGTCGGCTCGTTGGTCTAGGGGTATGATTCTCGCTTTGG
>NC_135691.1:18347607-18352607 GCF_964276395.1 Gasterosteus aculeatus | reverse complement strand
GACGAGCCCGGAATTGGTCTTTTAAAAAAGGCAATAGATGTGATTAGTAAAATGAAATATGTCTATACAAAAATGTTACTTCCAAATTTTTTCAACTAACGTAGAGTCTAGAGATGCGCGTGTCGAATTCTCTCGCCCAGCTATTTGCAAATATGTCCCGTTGACATGTAACTTTCACCCTTTTGTCGGCTCGTTGGTCTAGGGGTATGATTCTCGCTTAGGGTGCGAGAGGTCCCGGGTCCAAATCCCGGACGAGCCCGGAATTGGTCTTTTGAAACAGTCAATGGCTGTGATTAGTCAAACGAAAAATTTCTATACGAAAACGTTACTTCCAAATTTATTCAACTAACGTAGAGTCTAGAGATGCGCTTGTCGAATTCTCTCGCCCAGCTATTTGCAATTATTTCCCGTTGACATGTAACTTTCACCCTTTTGTCGGCTCGTTGGTCTAGGGGTATGATTCTCGCTTAGGGTGCGAGAGGTCCCGGGTCCAAATCCCGGACGAGCCCGGAAGTGCTCTTTTGAAACAGTCAATGGCTGTGATTAGTCAAACGAAATATGTCGGAATGAAAATGTTACATCCAAATTTATACAATTCAGGTAGAGTCTAGATATGCGCTTTTCAAATTCTCTCGCCTAGCTATTTGCGATTATGTCCTGTTTTCATGTAACTTTGACCCTTTTGTCGGCTCGTTGGTCTAGGGGTATGATTCTCGCTTCGGGTGCGAGAGGTCCCGGGTTCAAATCCCGGACGAGCCCAATGGAACTTATTTGATGCTGTTAGCGGTTGTAATTTGTAAATGATGACAAAAAAGTTACTCCCCAATTTGGTCAGTGAACGACCATATTGCTAGTATGTTTCCAAAAAATAGGCAAACACAACAAACTAGTTAAAAAAACAAGCAATTTGTTGACCACGGATACGCTGATTCAATTCTCTTGCCTGGCCAAATAGGATTTTGTCCCATGGACATAGCATTAATAGTTTTTGTCGGCTCGTTGGTCTAGGGGTATGATTCTCGCTTTGGGTGCGAGAGGTCCCGGGTCCAAATCCCGGACGAGCCCGGGATAGGTCTTTTGAAAGTCAATAGATGTGATAAGTAAAATGAAATATGTCTATACGAAAATGTAACTTCCAAATTTTTTCAACTAACGTAGAGTCTAGAGATGCTCTTGTCGATATCTCTCGCCCAGCTATTTGCAATTATTTCCCGTTGACATGTAACTTTCACCCTTTTGTCGGCTCGTTGGTCTAGGGGTATGATTCTCGCTTAGGGTGCGAGAGGTCCCGGGTCCAAATCCCGGACGAGCCCGGAAGTGCTCTTTTGAAAAAGTCAATAGATGTGATTAGTAAAATGAAATATGTCCATACGAAAAGGTCACTTCCAAATTCATTCAACTAACGTAGAGTCTAGAGATGCGCTTGTCGAATTCTCTCGCCCAGCTATTTGCAATCATTTCCCGTTGACATGTAACTTTCACCCTTTTGTCGGCTCGTTGGTCTAGGGGTATGATTCTCGCTTAGGGTGCGAGAGGTCCCGGGTCCAAATCCCGGACGAGCCCGGAAGTGCTCTTTTGAAACAGTCAATGGCTGTGATTAGTCAAACGATATATGTCGGAATGAAAATGTTACATCCAAATTTATACAATTCAGGTAGAGTCTAGATATGCGCTTTTCAAATTCTCTCGCCTAGCTATTTGCGATTATGTCCTGTTTTCATGTAACTTTGACCCTTTTGTCGGCTCGTTGGTCTAGGGGTATGATTCTCGCTTCGGGTGCGAGAGGTCCCGGGTTCAAATCCCGGACGAGCCCGATGGAACTTATTTGATGCTGTTAGCGGTTGTAATTTGTAAATGATGACAAAAAAGTTACTCCCCAATTTGGTCAGTGAACGACCATATTGCTAGTATGTTTCCAAAAAATAGGCAAACACAACAAACTAGTTAAAAAAAACAAGCAATTTGTTGACCACGGATACGCTGATTCAATTCTCTTGCCTGGCCAAATAGGATTTTGTCCCATGGACATAGCATTAATAGTTTTTGTCGGCTCGTTGGTCTAGGGGTATGATTCTCGCTTTGGGTGCGAGAGGTCCCGGGTCCAAATCCCGGACGAGCCCGGGATAGGTCTTTTGAAAGTCAATAGATGTGATAAGTAAAATGAAATATGTCTATACGAAAATGTAACTTCCAAATTTTTTCAACTAACGTAGAGTCTAGAGATGCTCTTGTCGATATCTCTCGCCCAGCTATTTGCAATTATTTCCCGTTGACATGTAACTTTCACCCTTTTGTCGGCTCGTTGGTCTAGGGGTATGATTCTCGCTTAGGGTGCGAGAGGTCCCGGGTCCAAATCCCGGACGAGCCCGGAAGTGCTCTTTTGAAAAAGTCAATAGATGTGATTAGTAAAATGAAATATGTCCATACGAAAAGGTCACTTCCAAATTTATTCAACTAACGTAGAGTCTAGAGATGCGCTTGTCGAATTCTCTCGCCCAGCTATTTGCAATTATGTCCCGTTGAAATGTAACTTTCACCCTTTTGTTGGCTCGTTGGTCTAGGGGTATGATTCTCGCTTCGGGTGCGAGAGGTCCCGGGTTCAAATCCCGGACGAGCCCGATGGAACTTATTTGATGCTGTTAGCGGTTGTAATTTGTAAATGATGACAAAAAAGTTACTCCCCAGTTTGGTCAGTGAACGACCATATTGCTAGTATGTTTCCAAAAAATAGGCAAACACAACAAACTAGTTAAAAAAAACAAGCAATTTGTTGACCACGGATACGCTGATTCAATTCTCTTGCCTGGCCAAATAGGATTTTGTCCCATGGACATAGCATTAATAGTTTTTGTCGGCTCGTTGGTCTAGGGGTATGATTCTCGCTTTGGGTGCGAGAGGTCCCGGGTCCAAATCCCGGACGAGCCCGGGATAGGTCTTTTGAAAGTCAATAGATGTGATAAGTAAAATGAAATATGTCTATACGAAAATGTAACTTCCAAATTTTTTCAACTAACGTAGAGTCTAGAGATGCTCTTGTCGATATCTCTCGCCCAGCTATTTGCAATTATTTCCCGTTGACATGTAACTTTCACCCTTTTGTCGGCTCGTTGGTCTAGGGGTATGATTCTCGCTTTGGGTGCGAGAGGTCCCGGGTCCAAATCCCGGACGAGCCCGGAAGTGCTCTTTTGAAACAGTCAATGGCTGTGATTAGTCAAAGAAAATATGTCGGAATGAAAATGTTACATCCAAATTTATTCAATTAACGTAGAGTCTAGAGATGCTCTTGTCGATATCTCTCGCCCAGCTATTTGCAATTATTTCCCGTTGACATGTAACTTTCACCCTTTGGTCGGCTCGTTGGTCTAGGGGTATGATTCTCGCTTTGGGTGCGAGAGGTCCCGGGTCCAAATCCCGGACGAGCCCGGAATTGGTCTTTTAAAAAAGGCAATAGATGTGATTAGTAAAATGAAATATGTCTATACAAAAATGTTACTTCCAAATTTTTTCAACTAACGTAGAGTCTAGAGATGCGCTTGTTGAATTCTCTCGCCCAGCTATTTGCAATTATTTCCCGTTGACATGTAACTTTCACCCTTTTGTCGGCTCGTTGGTCTAGGGGTATGATTCTCGCTTAGGGTGCGAGAGGTCCCGGGTCCAAATCCCGGACGAGCCCGGAAGTGCTCTTTTGAAAAAGTCAATAGATGTGATTAGTAAAATGAAATATGTCCATACGAAAAGGTCACTTCCAAATTTATTCAACTAACGTAGAGTCTAGAGATGCGCTTGTCGAATTCTCTCGCCCAGCTATTTGCAATTATGTCCCGTTGAAATGTAACTTTCACCCTTTTGTTGGCTCGTTGGTCTAGGGGTATGATTCTCGCTTCGGGTGCGAGAGGTCCCGGGTTCAAATCCCGGACGAGCCCGATGGAACTTATTTGATGCTGTTAGCGGTTGTAATTTGTAAATGATGACAAAAAAGTTACTCCCCAGTTTGGTCAGTGAACGACCATATTGCTAGTATGTTTCCAAAAAATAGGCAAACACAACAAACTAGTTAAAAAAAACAAGCAATTTGTTGACCACGGATACGCTGATTCAATTCTCTTGCCTGGCCAAATAGGATTTTGTCCCATGGACATAGCATTAATAGTTTTTGTCGGCTCGTTGGTCTAGGGGTATGATTCTCGCTTTGGGTGCGAGAGGTCCCGGGTCCAAATCCCGGACGAGCCCGGGATAGGTCTTTTGAAAGTCAATAGATGTGATAAGTAAAATGAAATATGTCTATACGAAAATGTAACTTCCAAATTTTTTCAACTAACGTAGAGTCTAGAGATGCTCTTGTCGATATCTCTCGCCCAGCTATTTGCAATTATTTCCCGTTGACATGTAACTTTCACCCTTTTGTCGGCTCGTTGGTCTAGGGGTATGATTCTCGCTTTGGGTGCGAGAGGTCCCGGGTCCAAATCCCGGACGAGCCCGGAAGTGCTCTTTTGAAACAGTCAATGGCTGTGATTAGTCAAAGAAAATATGTCGGAATGAAAATGTTACATCCAAATTTATTCAATTAACGTAGAGTCTAGAGATGCTCTTGTCGATATCTCTCGCCCAGCTATTTGCAATTATTTCCCGTTGACATGTAACTTTCACCCTTTGGTCGGCTCGTTGGTCTAGGGGTATGATTCTCGCTTTGGGTGCGAGAGGTCCCGGGTCCAAATCCCGGACGAGCCCGGAATTGGTCTTTTAAAAAAGGCAATAGATGTGATTAGTAAAATGAAATATGTCTATACAAAAATGTTACTTCCAAATTTTTTCAACTAACGTAGAGTCTAGAGATGCGCGTGTCGAATTCTCTCGCCCAGCTATTTGCAAATATGTCCCGTTGACATGTAACTTTCACCCTTTTGTCGGCTCGTTGGTCTAGGGGTATGATTCTCGCTTAGGGTGCGAGAGGTCCCGGGTCCAAATCCCGGACGAGCCCGGAATTGGTCTTTTGAAACAGT
>NC_135691.1:18340107-18342607 GCF_964276395.1 Gasterosteus aculeatus | reverse complement strand
AAAAATAGGCAAACACAACAAACTAGTTAAAAAAAACAAGCAATTTGTTGACCACGGATACGCTGATTCAATTCTCTTGCCTGGCCAAATAGGATTTTGTCCCATGGACATAGCATTAATAGTTTTTGTCGGCTCGTTGGTCTAGGGGTATGATTCTCGCTTTGGGTGCGAGAGGTCCCGGGTCCAAATCCCGGACGAGCCCGGGATAGGTCTTTTGAAAGTCAATAGATGTGATAAGTAAAATGAAATATGTCTATACGAAAATGTAACTTCCAAATTTTTTCAACTAACGTAGAGTCTAGAGATGCTCTTGTCGATATCTCTCGCCCAGCTATTTGCAATTATTTCCCGTTGACATGTAACTTTCACCCTTTTGTCGGCTCGTTGGTCTAGGGGTATGATTCTCGCTTTGGGTGCGAGAGGTCCCGGGTCCAAATCCCGGACGAGCCCGGAAGTGCTCTTTTGAAACAGTCAATGGCTGTGATTAGTCAAAGAAAATATGTCGGAATGAAAATGTTACATCCAAATTTATTCAATTAACGTAGAGTCTAGAGATGCTCTTGTCGATATCTCTCGCCCAGCTATTTGCAATTATTTCCCGTTGACATGTAACTTTCACCCTTTGGTCGGCTCGTTGGTCTAGGGGTATGATTCTCGCTTTGGGTGCGAGAGGTCCCGGGTCCAAATCCCGGACGAGCCCGGAATTGGTCTTTTAAAAAAGGCAATAGATGTGATTAGTAAAATGAAATATGTCTATACAAAAATGTTACTTCCAAATTTTTTCAACTAACGTAGAGTCTAGAGATGCGCGTGTCGAATTCTCTCGCCCAGCTATTTGCAAATATGTCCCGTTGACATGTAACTTTCACCCTTTTGTCGGCTCGTTGGTATAGGGGTATGATTCTCGCTTAGGGTGTGAGAGGTCCCGGGTCCAAATCCCGGACGAGCCCGGAATTGGTCTTTTGAAACAGTCAATGGCTGTGATTAGTCAAACGAAATATTTCTATACAAAACGTTACTTCCAAATTTATTCAACTAACGTAGAGTCTAGAGATGCGCTTGTCGAATTCTCTCGCCCAGCTATTTGCAATTATTTCCCGTTGACATGTAACTTTCACCCTTTTGTCGGCTCGTTGGTCTAGGGGTATGATTCTCGCTTAGGGTGCGAGAGGTCCCGGGTCCAAATCCCGGACGAGCCCGGAAGTGCTCTTTTGAAAAAGTCAATAGATGTGATTAGTAAAATGAAATATGTCCATACGAAAAGGTCACTTCCAAATTTATTCAACTAACGTAGAGTCTAGAGATGCGCTTGTCGAATTCTCTCGCCCAGCTATTTGCAATTATGTCCCGTTGAAATGTAACTTTCACCCTTTTGTCGGCTCGTTGGTCTAGGGGTATGATTCTCGCTTCGGGTGTGAGAGGTCCCGGGTTCAAATCCCGGACGAGCCCGATGGAACTTATTTGATGCTGTTAGCGGTTGTAATTTGTAAATGATGAGAAAAAAGTTACTCCCCAATTTGGTCAGTGAACGACCATATTGCTAGTATGTTTCCAAAAAATAGGCAAACACAACAAACTAGTTAAAAAAAACAAGCAATTTGTTGACCACGGATACGCTGATTCAATTCTCTTGCCTGGCCAAATAGGATTTTGTCCCATGGACATAGCATTAATAGTTTTTGTCGGCTCGTTGGTCTAGGGGTATGATTCTCGCTTTGGGTGCGAGAGGTCCCGGGTCCAAATCCCGGACGAGCCCGGGATAGGTCTTTTGAAAGTCAATAGATGTGATAAGTAAAATGAAATATGTCTATACGAAAATGTAACTTCCAAATTTTTTCAACTAACGTAGAGTCTAGAGATGCTCTTGTCGATATCTCTCGCCCAGCTATTTGCAATTATTTCCCGTTGACATGTAACTTTCACCCTTTTGTCGGCTCGTTGGTCTAGGGGTATGATTCTCGCTTTGGGTGCGAGAGGTCCCGGGTCCAAATCCCGGACGAGCCCGGAAGTGCTCTTTTGAAACAGTCAATGGCTGTGATTAGTCAAAGAAAATATGTCGGAATGAAAATGTTACATCCAAATTTATTCAATTAACGTAGAGTCTAGAGATGCTCTTGTCGATATCTCTCGCCCAGCTATTTGCAATTATTTCCCGTTGACATGTAACTTTCACCCTTTGGTCGGCTCGTTGGTCTAGGGGTATGATTCTCGCTTTGGGTGCGAGAGGTCCCGGGTCCAAATCCCGGACGAGCCCGGAATTGGTCTTTTAAAAAAGGCAATAGATGTGATTAGTAAAATGAAATATGTCTATACAAAAATGTTACTTCCAAATTTTTTCAACTAACGTAGAGTCTAGAGATGCGCGTGTCGAATTCTCTCGCCCAGCTTTTTGCAAATATGTCCCGTTGACATGTAACTTTCACCCTTTTGTCGGCTCGTTGGTATAGGGGTATGATTCTCGCTTAGGGTGTGAGAGGTCCCGGGTCCAAATCCCGGACGA
>NC_135691.1:18325107-18335107 GCF_964276395.1 Gasterosteus aculeatus | reverse complement strand
ATGGCTGTGATTAGTCAAACGAAATATGTCGGAATGAAAATGTTACATCCAAATTTATACAATTCAGGTAGAGTCTAGATATGCGCTTTTCAAATTCTCTCGCCTAGCTATTTGCGATTATGTCCTGTTTTCATGTAACTTTGACCCTTTTGTCGGCTCGTTGGTCTAGGGGTATGATTCTCGCTTCGGGTGCGAGAGGTCCCGGGTTCAAATCCCGGACGAGCCCAATGGAACTTATTTGATGCTGTTAGCGGTTGTAATTTGTAAATGATGACAAAAAAGTTACTCCCCAATTTGGTCAGTGAACGACCATATTGCTAGTATGTTTCCAAAAAATAGGCAAACACAACAAACTAGTTAAAAAAACAAGCAATTTGTTGACCACGGATACGCTGATTCAATTCTCTTGCCTGGCCAAATAGGATTTTGTCCCATGGACATAGCATTAATAGTTTTTGTCGGCTCGTTGGTCTAGGGGTATGATTCTCGCTTTGGGTGCGAGAGGTCCCGGGTCCAAATCCCGGACGAGCCCGGGATAGGTCTTTTGAAAGTCAATAGATGTGATAAGTAAAATGAAATATGTCTATACGAAAATGTAACTTCCAAATTTTTTCAACTAACGTAGAGTCTAGAGATGCTCTTGTCGATATCTCTCGCCCAGCTATTTGCAATTATTTCCCGTTGACATGTAACTTTCACCCTTTTGTCGGCTCGTTGGTCTAGGGGTATGATTCTCGCTTAGGGTGCGAGAGGTCCCGGGTCCAAATCCCGGACGAGCCCGGAAGTGCTCTTTTGAAAAAGTCAATAGATGTGATTAGTAAAATGAAATATGTCCATACGAAAAGGTCACTTCCAAATTCATTCAACTAACGTAGAGTCTAGAGATGCGCTTGTCGAATTCTCTCGCCCAGCTATTTGCAATCATTTCCCGTTGACATGTAACTTTCACCCTTTTGTCGGCTCGTTGGTCTAGGGGTATGATTCTCGCTTAGGGTGCGAGAGGTCCCGGGTCCAAATCCCGGACGAGCCCGGAAGTGCTCTTTTGAAACAGTCAATGGCTGTGATTAGTCAAACGATATATGTCGGAATGAAAATGTTACATCCAAATTTATACAATTCAGGTAGAGTCTAGATATGCGCTTTTCAAATTCTCTCGCCTAGCTATTTGCGATTATGTCCTGTTTTCATGTAACTTTGACCCTTTTGTCGGCTCGTTGGTCTAGGGGTATGATTCTCGCTTCGGGTGCGAGAGGTCCCGGGTTCAAATCCCGGACGAGCCCGATGGAACTTATTTGATGCTGTTAGCGGTTGTAATTTGTAAATGATGACAAAAAAGTTACTCCCCAATTTGGTCAGTGAACGACCATATTGCTAGTATGTTTCCAAAAAATAGGCAAACACAACAAACTAGTTAAAAAAAACAAGCAATTTGTTGACCACGGATACGCTGATTCAATTCTCTTGCCTGGCCAAATAGGATTTTGTCCCATGGACATAGCATTAATAGTTTTTGTCGGCTCGTTGGTCTAGGGGTATGATTCTCGCTTTGGGTGCGAGAGGTCCCGGGTCCAAATCCCGGACGAGCCCGGGATAGGTCTTTTGAAAGTCAATAGATGTGATAAGTAAAATGAAATATGTCTATACGAAAATGTAACTTCCAAATTTTTTCAACTAACGTAGAGTCTAGAGATGCTCTTGTCGATATCTCTCGCCCAGCTATTTGCAATTATTTCCCGTTGACATGTAACTTTCACCCTTTTGTCGGCTCGTTGGTCTAGGGGTATGATTCTCGCTTAGGGTGCGAGAGGTCCCGGGTCCAAATCCCGGACGAGCCCGGAAGTGCTCTTTTGAAAAAGTCAATAGATGTGATTAGTAAAATGAAATATGTCCATACGAAAAGGTCACTTCCAAATTTATTCAACTAACGTAGAGTCTAGAGATGCGCTTGTCGAATTCTCTCGCCCAGCTATTTGCAATTATGTCCCGTTGAAATGTAACTTTCACCCTTTTGTTGGCTCGTTGGTCTAGGGGTATGATTCTCGCTTCGGGTGCGAGAGGTCCCGGGTTCAAATCCCGGACGAGCCCGATGGAACTTATTTGATGCTGTTAGCGGTTGTAATTTGTAAATGATGACAAAAAAGTTACTCCCCAGTTTGGTCAGTGAACGACCATATTGCTAGTATGTTTCCAAAAAATAGGCAAACACAACAAACTAGTTAAAAAAAACAAGCAATTTGTTGACCACGGATACGCTGATTCAATTCTCTTGCCTGGCCAAATAGGATTTTGTCCCATGGACATAGCATTAATAGTTTTTGTCGGCTCGTTGGTCTAGGGGTATGATTCTCGCTTTGGGTGCGAGAGGTCCTGGGTCCAAATCCCGGACGAGCCCGGGATAGGTCTTTTGAAAGTCAATAGATGTGATAAGTAAAATGAAATATGTCTATACGAAAATGTAACTTCCAAATTTTTTCAACTAACGTAGAGTCTAGAGATGCTCTTGTCGATATCTCTCGCCCAGCTATTTGCAATTATTTCCCGTTGACATGTAACTTTCACCCTTTTGTCGGCTCGTTGGTCTAGGGGTATGATTCTCGCTTTGGGTGCGAGAGGTCCCGGGTCCAAATCCCGGACGAGCCCGGAAGTGCTCTTTTGAAACAGTCAATGGCTGTGATTAGTCAAAGAAAATATGTCGGAATGAAAATGTTACATCCAAATTTATTCAATTAACGTAGAGTCTAGAGATGCTCTTGTCGATATCTCTCGCCCAGCTATTTGCAATTATTTCCCGTTGACATGTAACTTTCACCCTTTGGTCGGCTCGTTGGTCTAGGGGTATGATTCTCGCTTTGGGTGCGAGAGGTCCCGGGTCCAAATCCCGGACGAGCCCGGAATTGGTCTTTTAAAAAAGGCAATAGATGTGATTAGTAAAATGAAATATGTCTATACAAAAATGTTACTTCCAAATTTTTTCAACTAACGTAGAGTCTAGAGATGCGCTTGTTGAATTCTCTCGCCCAGCTATTTGCAATTATTTCCCGTTGACATGTAACTTTCACCCTTTTGTCGGCTCGTTGGTCTAGGGGTATGATTCTCGCTTAGGGTGCGAGAGGTCCCGGGTCCAAATCCCGGACGAGCCCGGAAGTGCTCTTTTGAAAAAGTCAATAGATGTGATTAGTAAAATGAAATATGTCCATACGAAAAGGTCACTTCCAAATTTATTCAACTAACGTAGAGTCTAGAGATGCGCTTGTCGAATTCTCTCGCCCAGCTATTTGCAATTATGTCCCGTTGAAATGTAACTTTCACCCTTTTGTTGGCTCGTTGGTCTAGGGGTATGATTCTCGCTTCGGGTGCGAGAGGTCCCGGGTTCAAATCCCGGACGAGCCCGATGGAACTTATTTGATGCTGTTAGCGGTTGTAATTTGTAAATGATGACAAAAAAGTTACTCCCCAGTTTGGTCAGTGAACGACCATATTGCTAGTATGTTTCCAAAAAATAGGCAAACACAACAAACTAGTTAAAAAAAACAAGCAATTTGTTGACCACGGATACGCTGATTCAATTCTCTTGCCTGGCCAAATAGGATTTTGTCCCATGGACATAGCATTAATAGTTTTTGTCGGCTCGTTGGTCTAGGGGTATGATTCTCGCTTTGGGTGCGAGAGGTCCCGGGTCCAAATCCCGGACGAGCCCGGGATAGGTCTTTTGAAAGTCAATAGATGTGATAAGTAAAATGAAATATGTCTATACGAAAATGTAACTTCCAAATTTTTTCAACTAACGTAGAGTCTAGAGATGCTCTTGTCGATATCTCTCGCCCAGCTATTTGCAATTATTTCCCGTTGACATGTAACTTTCACCCTTTTGTCGGCTCGTTGGTCTAGGGGTATGATTCTCGCTTTGGGTGCGAGAGGTCCCGGGTCCAAATCCCGGACGAGCCCGGAAGTGCTCTTTTGAAACAGTCAATGGCTGTGATTAGTCAAAGAAAATATGTCGGAATGAAAATGTTACATCCAAATTTATTCAATTAACGTAGAGTCTAGAGATGCTCTTGTCGATATCTCTCGCCCAGCTATTTGCAATTATTTCCCGTTGACATGTAACTTTCACCCTTTGGTCGGCTCGTTGGTCTAGGGGTATGATTCTCGCTTTGGGTGCGAGAGGTCCCGGGTCCAAATCCCGGACGAGCCCGGAATTGGTCTTCTAAAAAAGGCAATAGATGTGATTAGTAAAATGAAATATGTCTATACAAAAATGTTACTTCCAAATTTTTTCAACTAACGTAGAGTCTAGAGATGCGCGTGTCGAATTCTCTCGCCCAGCTATTTGCAAATATGTCCCGTTGACATGTAACTTTCACCCTTTTGTCGGCTCGTTGGTCTAGGGGTATGATTCTCGCTTAGGGTGCGAGAGGTCCCGGGTCCAAATCCCGGACGAGCCCGGAATTGGTCTTTTGAAACAGTCAATGGCTGTGATTAGTCAAACGAAAAATTTCTATACGAAAACGTTACTTCCAAATTCATTCAACTAACGTAGAGTCTAGAGATGCGCTTGTCGAATTCTCTCGCCCAGCTATTTGCAATCATTTCCCGTTGACATGTAACTTTCACCCTTTTGTCGGCTCGTTGGTCTAGGGGTATGATTCTCGCTTAGGGTGCGAGAGGTCCCGGGTCCAAATCCCGGACGAGCCCGGAAGTGCTCTTTTGAAACAGTCAATGGCTGTGATTAGTCAAACGAAATATGTCGGAATGAAAATGTTACATCCAAATTTATACAATTCAGGTAGAGTCTAGATATGCGCTTTTCAAATTCTCTCGCCTAGCTATTTGCGATTATGTCCTGTTTTCATGTAACTTTGACCCTTTTGTCGGCTCGTTGGTCTAGGGGTATGATTCTCGCTTCGGGTGCGAGAGGTCCCGGGTTCAAATCCCGGACGAGCCCGATGGAACTTATTTGATGCTGTTAGCGGTTGTAATTTGTAAATGATGACAAAAAAGTTACTCCCCAATTTGGTCAGTGAACGACCATATTGCTAGTATGTTTCCAAAAAATAGGCAAACACAACAAACTAGTTAAAAAAAACAAGCAATTTGTTGACCACGGATACGCTGATTCAATTCTCTTGCCTGGCCAAATAGGATTTTGTCCCATGGACATAGCATTAATAGTTTTTGTCGGCTCGTTGGTCTAGGGGTATGATTCTCGCTTTGGGTGCGAGAGGTCCCGGGTCCAAATCCCGGACGAGCCCGGGATAGGTCTTTTGAAAGTCAATAGATGTGATAAGTAAAATGAAATATGTCTATACGAAAATGTAACTTCCAAATTTTTTCAACTAACGTAGAGTCTAGAGATGCTCTTGTCGATATCTCTCGCCCAGCTATTTGCAATTATTTCCCGTTGACATGTAACTTTCACCCTTTTGTCGGCTCGTTGGTCTAGGGGTATGATTCTCGCTTTGGGTGCGAGAGGTCCCGGGTCCAAATCCCGGACGAGCCCGGAAGTGCTCTTTTGAAACAGTCAATGGCTGTGATTAGTCAAAGAAAATATGTCGGAATGAAAATGTTACATCCAAATTTATTCAATTAACGTAGAGTCTAGAGATGCTCTTGTCGATATCTCTCGCCCAGCTATTTGCAATTATTTCCCGTTGACATGTAACTTTCACCCTTTGGTCGGCTCGTTGGTCTAGGGGTATGATTCTCGCTTTGGGTGCGAGAGGTCCCGGGTCCAAATCCCGGACGAGCCCGGAATTGGTCTTTTAAAAAAGGCAATAGATGTGATTAGTAAAATGAAATATGTCTATACAAAAATGTTACTTCCAAATTTTTTCAACTAACGTAGAGTCTAGAGATGCGCGTGTCGAATTCTCTCGCCCAGCTATTTGCAAATATGTCCCGTTGACATGTAACTTTCACCCTTTTGTCGGCTCGTTGGTCTAGGGGTATGATTCTCGCTTAGGGTGCGAGAGGTCCCGGGTCCAAATCCCGGACGAGCCCGGAATTGGTCTTTTGAAACAGTCAATGGCTGTGATTAGTCAAACGAAAAATTTCTATACGAAAACGTTACTTCCAAATTCATTCAACTAACGTAGAGTCTAGAGATGCGCTTGTCGAATTCTCTCGCCCAGCTATTTGCAATCATTTCCCGTTGACATGTAACTTTCACCCTTTTGTCGGCTCGTTGGTCTAGGGGTATGATTCTCGCTTAGGGTGCGAGAGGTCCCGGGTCCAAATCCCGGACGAGCCCGGAAGTGCTCTTTTGAAACAGTCAATGGCTGTGATTAGTCAAACGAAATATGTCGGAATGAAAATGTTACATCCAAATTTATACAATTCAGGTAGAGTCTAGATATGCGCTTTTCAGATTCTCTCGCCTAGCTATTTGCGATTATGTCCTGTTTTCATGTAACTTTGACCCTTTTGTCGGCTCGTTGGTCTAGGGGTATGATTCTCGCTTCGGGTGCGAGAGGTCCCGGGTTCAAATCCCGGACGAGCCCGATGGAACTTATTTGATGCTGTTAGCGGTTGTAATTTGTAAATGATGACAAAAAAGTTACTCCCCAATTTGGTCAGTGAACGACCATATTGCTAGTATGTTTCCAAAAAATAGGCAAACACAACAAACTAGTTAAAAAAAACAAGCAATTTGTTGACCACGGATACGCTGATTCAATTCTCTTGCCTGGCCAAATAGGATTTTGTCCCATGGACATAGCATTAATAGTTTTTGTCGGCTCGTTGGTCTAGGGGTATGATTCTCGCTTTGGGTGCGAGAGGTCCCGGGTCCAAATCCCGGACGAGCCCGGGATAGGTCTTTTGAAAGTCAATAGATGTGATAAGTAAAATGAAATATGTCTATACGAAAATGTAACTTCCAAATTTTTTCAACTAACGTAGAGTCTAGAGATGCTCTTGTCGATATCTCTCGCCCAGCTATTTGCAATTATTTCCCGTTGACATGTAACTTTCACCCTTTTGTCGGCTCGTTGGTCTAGGGGTATGATTCTCGCTTTGGGTGCGAGAGGTCCCGGGTCCAAATCCCGGACGAGCCCGGAAGTGCTCTTTTGAAACAGTCAATGGCTGTGATTAGTCAAAGAAAATATGTCGGAATGAAAATGTTACATCCAAATTTATTCAATTAACGTAGAGTCTAGAGATGCTCTTGTCGATATCTCTCGCCCAGCTATTTGCAATTATTTCCCGTTGACATGTAACTTTCACCCTTTGGTCGGCTCGTTGGTCTAGGGGTATGATTCTCGCTTTGGGTGCGAGAGGTCCCGGGTCCAAATCCCGGACGAGCCCGGAATTGGTCTTTTAAAAAAGGCAATAGATGTGATTAGTAAAATGAAATATGTCTATACAAAAATGTTACTTCCAAATTTTTTCAACTAACGTAGAGTCTAGAGATGCGCGTGTCGAATTCTCTCGCCCAGCTATTTGCAAATATGTCCCGTTGACATGTAACTTTCACCCTTTTGTCGGTTCGTTGGTATAGGGGTATGATTCTCGCTTAGGGTGTGAGAGGTCCCGGGTCCAAATCCCGGACGAGCCCGGAATTGGTCTTTTGAAACAGTCAATGGCTGTGATTAGTCAAACGAAATATTTCTATACAAAACGTTACTTCCAAATTTATTCAACTAACGTAGAGTCTAGAGATGCGCTTGTCGAATTCTCTCGCCCAGCTATTTGCAATTATTTCCCGTTGACATGTAACTTTCACCCTTTTGTCGGCTCGTTGGTCTAGGGGTATGATTCTCGCTTAGGGTGCGAGAGGTCCCGGGTCCAAATCCCGGACGAGCCCGGAAGTGCTCTTTTGAAAAAGTCAATAGATGTGATTAGTAAAATGAAATATGTCCATACGAAAAGGTCACTTCCAAATTTATTCAACTAACGTAGAGTCTAGAGATGCGCTTGTCGAATTCTCTCGCCCAGCTATTTGCAATTATGTCCCGTTGAAATGTAACTTTCACCCTTTTGTCGGCTCGTTGGTCTAGGGGTATGATTCTCGCTTCGGGTGTGAGAGGTCCCGGGTTCAAATCCCGGACGAGCCCGATGGAACTTATTTGATGCTGTTAGCGGTTGTAATTTGTAAATGATGAGAAAAAAGTTACTCCCCAATTTGGTCAGTGAACGACCATATTGCTAGTATGTTTCCAAAAAATAGGCAAACACAACAAACTAGTTAAAAAAAACAAGCAATTTGTTGACCACGGATACGCTGATTCAATTCTCTTGCCTGGCCAAATAGGATTTTGTCCCATGGACATAGCATTAATAGTTTTTGTCGGCTCGTTGGTCTAGGGGTATGATTCTCGCTTTGGGTGCGAGAGGTCCCGGGTCCAAATCCCGGACGAGCCCGGGATAGGTCTTTTGAAAGTCAATAGATGTGATAAGTAAAATGAAATATGTCTATACGAAAATGTAACTTCCAAATTTTTTCAACTAACGTAGAGTCTAGAGATGCTCTTGTCGATATCTCTCGCCCAGCTATTTGCAATTATTTCCCGTTGACATGTAACTTTCACCCTTTTGTCGGCTCGTTGGTCTAGGGGTATGATTCTCGCTTTGGGTGCGAGAGGTCCCGGGTCCAAATCCCGGACGAGCCCGGAAGTGCTCTTTTGAAACAGTCAATGGCTGTGATTAGTCAAAGAAAATATGTCGGAATGAAAATGTTACATCCAAATTTATTCAATTAACGTAGAGTCTAGAGATGCTCTTGTCGATATCTCTCGCCCAGCTATTTGCAATTATTTCCCGTTGACATGTAACTTTCACCCTTTGGTCGGCTCGTTGGTCTAGGGGTATGATTCTCGCTTTGGGTGCGAGAGGTCCCGGGTCCAAATCCCGGACGAGCCCGGAATTGGTCTTTTAAAAAAGGCAATAGATGTGATTAGTAAAATGAAATATGTCTATACAAAAATGTTACTTCCAAATTTTTTCAACTAACGTAGAGTCTAGAGATGCGCGTGTCGAATTCTCTCGCCCAGCTATTTGCAAATATGTCCCGTTGACATGTAACTTTCACCCTTTTGTCGGTTCGTTGGTATAGGGGTATGATTCTCGCTTAGGGTGTGAGAGGTCCCGGGTCCAAATCCCGGACGAGCCCGGAATTGGTCTTTTGAAACAGTCAATGGCTGTGATTAGTCAAACGAAATATTTCTATACAAAACGTTACTTCCAAATTTATTCAACTAACGTAGAGTCTAGAGATGCGCTTGTCGAATTCTCTCGCCCAGCTATTTGCAATTATTTCCCGTTGACATGTAACTTTCACCCTTTTGTCGGCTCGTTGGTCTAGGGGTATGATTCTCGCTTAGGGTGCGAGAGGTCCCGGGTCCAAATCCCGGACGAGCCCGGAAGTGCTCTTTTGAAAAAGTCAATAGATGTGATTAGTAAAATGAAATATGTCCATACGAAAAGGTCACTTCCAAATTTATTCAACTAACGTAGAGTCTAGAGATGCGCTTGTCGAATTCTCTCGCCCAGCTATTTGCAATTATGTCCCGTTGAAATGTAACTTTCACCCTTTTGTCGGCTCGTTGGTCTAGGGGTATGATTCTCGCTTCGGGTGTGAGAGGTCCCGGGTTCAAATCCCGGACGAGCCCGATGGAACTTATTTGATGCTGTTAGCGGTTGTAATTTGTAAATGATGAGAAAAAAGTTACTCCCCAATTTGGTCAGTGAACGACCATATTGCTAGTATGTTTCCAAAAAATAGGCAAACACAACAAACTAGTTAAAAAAAACAAGCAATTTGTTGACCACGGATACGCTGATTCAATTCTCTTGCCTGGCCAAATAGGATTTTGTCCCATGGACATAGCATTAATAGTTTTTGTCGGCTCGTTGGTCTAGGGGTATGATTCTCGCTTTGGGTGCGAGAGGTCCCGGGTCCAAATCCCGGACGAGCCCGGGATAGGTCTTTTGAAAGTCAATAGATGTGATAAGTAAAATGAAATATGTCTATACGAAAATGTAACTTCCAAATTTTTTCAAC
>NC_135691.1:18310107-18317607 GCF_964276395.1 Gasterosteus aculeatus | reverse complement strand
TCTCGCTTTGGGTGCGAGAGGTCCCGGGTCCAAATCCCGGACGAGCCCGGAATTGGTCTTTTAAAAAAGGCAATAGATGTGATTAGTAAAATGAAATATGTCTATACAAAAATGTTACTTCCAAATTTTTTCAACTAACGTAGAGTCTAGAGATGCGCTTGTTGAATTCTCTCGCCCAGCTATTTGCAATTATTTCCCGTTGACATGTAACTTTCACCCTTTTGTCGGCTCGTTGGTCTAGGGGTATGATTCTCGCTTAGGGTGCGAGAGGTCCCGGGTCCAAATCCCGGACGAGCCCGGAAGTGCTCTTTTGAAAAAGTCAATAGATGTGATTAGTAAAATGAAATATGTCCATACGAAAAGGTCACTTCCAAATTTATTCAACTAACGTAGAGTCTAGAGATGCGCTTGTCGAATTCTCTCGCCCAGCTATTTGCAATTATGTCCCGTTGAAATGTAACTTTCACCCTTTTGTTGGCTCGTTGGTCTAGGGGTATGATTCTCGCTTCGGGTGCGAGAGGTCCCGGGTTCAAATCCCGGACGAGCCCGATGGAACTTATTTGATGCTGTTAGCGGTTGTAATTTGTAAATGATGACAAAAAAGTTACTCCCCAGTTTGGTCAGTGAACGACCATATTGCTAGTATGTTTCCAAAAAATAGGCAAACACAACAAACTAGTTAAAAAAAACAAGCAATTTGTTGACCACGGATACGCTGATTCAATTCTCTTGCCTGGCCAAATAGGATTTTGTCCCATGGACATAGCATTAATAGTTTTTGTCGGCTCGTTGGTCTAGGGGTATGATTCTCGCTTTGGGTGCGAGAGGTCCCGGGTCCAAATCCCGGACGAGCCCGGGATAGGTCTTTTGAAAGTCAATAGATGTGATAAGTAAAATGAAATATGTCTATACGAAAATGTAACTTCCAAATTTTTTCAACTAACGTAGAGTCTAGAGATGCTCTTGTCGATATCTCTCGCCCAGCTATTTGCAATTATTTCCCGTTGACATGTAACTTTCACCCTTTTGTCGGCTCGTTGGTCTAGGGGTATGATTCTCGCTTTGGGTGCGAGAGGTCCCGGGTCCAAATCCCGGACGAGCCCGGAATTGGTCTTTTAAAAAAGGCAATAGATGTGATTAGTAAAATGAAAATATGTCGGAATGAAAATGTTACATCCAAATTTATTCAATTAACGTAGAGTCTAGAGATGCTCTTGTCGATATCTCTCGCCCAGCTATTTGCAATTATTTCCCGTTGACATGTAACTTTCACCCTTTGGTCGGCTCGTTGGTCTAGGGGTATGATTCTCGCTTTGGGTGCGAGAGGTCCCGGGTCCAAATCCCGGACGAGCCCGGAATTGGTCTTTTAAAAAAGGCAATAGATGTGATTAGTAAAATGAAATATGTCTATACAAAAATGTTACTTCCAAATTTTTTCAACTAACGTAGAGTCTAGAGATGCGCGTGTCGAATTCTCTCGCCCAGCTATTTGCAAATATGTCCCGTTGACATGTAACTTTCACCCTTTTGTCGGCTCGTTGGTCTAGGGGTATGATTCTCGCTTAGGGTGCGAGAGGTCCCGGGTCCAAATCCCGGACGAGCCCGGAATTGGTCTTTTGAAACAGTCAATGGCTGTGATTAGTCAAACGAAAAATTTCTATACGAAAACGTTACTTCCAAATTTATTCAACTAACGTAGAGTCTAGAGATGCGCTTGTCGAATTCTCTCGCCCAGCTATTTGCAATTATTTCCCGTTGACATGTAACTTTCACCCTTTTGTCGGCTCGTTGGTCTAGGGGTATGATTCTCGCTTAGGGTGCGAGAGGTCCCGGGTCCAAATCCCGGACGAGCCCGGAAGTGCTCTTTTGAAACAGTCAATGGCTGTGATTAGTCAAACGAAATATGTCGGAATGAAAATGTTACATCCAAATTTATACAATTCAGGTAGAGTCTAGATATGCGCTTTTCAAATTCTCTCGCCTAGCTATTTGCGATTATGTCCTGTTTTCATGTAACTTTGACCCTTTTGTCGGCTCGTTGGTCTAGGGGTATGATTCTCGCTTCGGGTGCGAGAGGTCCCGGGTTCAAATCCCGGACGAGCCCAATGGAACTTATTTGATGCTGTTAGCGGTTGTAATTTGTAAATGATGACAAAAAAGTTACTCCCCAATTTGGTCAGTGAACGACCATATTGCTAGTATGTTTCCAAAAAATAGGCAAACACAACAAACTAGTTAAAAAAACAAGCAATTTGTTGACCACGGATACGCTGATTCAATTCTCTTGCCTGGCCAAATAGGATTTTGTCCCATGGACATAGCATTAATAGTTTTTGTCGGCTCGTTGGTCTAGGGGTATGATTCTCGCTTTGGGTGCGAGAGGTCCCGGGTCCAAATCCCGGACGAGCCCGGGATAGGTCTTTTGAAAGTCAATAGATGTGATAAGTAAAATGAAATATGTCTATACGAAAATGTAACTTCCAAATTTTTTCAACTAACGTAGAGTCTAGAGATGCTCTTGTCGATATCTCTCGCCCAGCTATTTGCAATTATTTCCCGTTGACATGTAACTTTCACCCTTTTGTCGGCTCGTTGGTCTAGGGGTATGATTCTCGCTTAGGGTGCGAGAGGTCCCGGGTCCAAATCCCGGACGAGCCCGGAATTGGTCTTTTGAAACAGTCAATGGCTGTGATTAGTCAAACGAAAAATTTCTATACGAAAACGTTACTTCCAAATTCATTCAACTAACGTAGAGTCTAGAGATGCGCTTGTCGAATTCTCTCGCCCAGCTATTTGCAATCATTTCCCGTTGACATGTAACTTTCACCCTTTTGTCGGCTCGTTGGTCTAGGGGTATGATTCTCGCTTAGGGTGCGAGAGGTCCCGGGTCCAAATCCCGGACGAGCCCGGAAGTGCTCTTTTGAAACAGTCAATGGCTGTGATTAGTCAAACGAAATATGTCGGAATGAAAATGTTACATCCAAATTTATACAATTCAGGTAGAGTCTAGATATGCGCTTTTCAAATTCTCTCGCCTAGCTATTTGCGATTATGTCCTGTTTTCATGTAACTTTGACCCTTTTGTCGGCTCGTTGGTCTAGGGGTATGATTCTCGCTTCGGGTGCGAGAGGTCCCGGGTTCAAATCCCGGACGAGCCCGATGGAACTTATTTGATGCTGTTAGCGGTTGTAATTTGTAAATGATGACAAAAAAGTTACTCCCCAATTTGGTCAGTGAACGACCATATTGCTAGTATGTTTCCAAAAAATAGGCAAACACAACAAACTAGTTAAAAAAAACAAGCAATTTGTTGACCACGGATACGCTGATTCAATTCTCTTGCCTGGCCAAATAGGATTTTGTCCCATGGACATAGCATTAATAGTTTTTGTCGGCTCGTTGGTCTAGGGGTATGATTCTCGCTTTGGGTGCGAGAGGTCCCGGGTCCAAATCCCGGACGAGCCCGGGATAGGTCTTTTGAAAGTCAATAGATGTGATAAGTAAAATGAAATATGTCTATACGAAAATGTAACTTCCAAATTTTTCAACTAACGTAGAGTCTAGAGATGCTCTTGTCGATATCTCTCGCCCAGCTATTTGCAATTATTTCCCGTTGACATGTAACTTTCACCCTTTTGTCGGCTCGTTGGTCTAGGGGTATGATTCTCGCTTTGGGTGCGAGAGGTCCCGGGTCCAAATCCCGGACGAGCCCGGAATTGGTCTTTTAAAAAAGGCAATAGATGTGATTAGTAAAATGAAAATATGTCGGAATGAAAATGTTACATCCAAATTTATTCAATTAACGTAGAGTCTAGAGATGCTCTTGTCGATATCTCTCGCCCAGCTATTTGCAATTATTTCCCGTTGACATGTAACTTTCACCCTTTGGTCGGCTCGTTGGTCTAGGGGTATGATTCTCGCTTTGGGTGCGAGAGGTCCCGGGTCCAAATCCCGGACGAGCCCGGAATTGGTCTTTTAAAAAAGGCAATAGATGTGATTAGTAAAATGAAATATGTCTATACAAAAATGTTACTTCCAAATTTTTTCAACTAACGTAGAGTCTAGAGATGCGCGTGTCGAATTCTCTCGCCCAGCTATTTGCAAATATGTCCCGTTGACATGTAACTTTCACCCTTTTGTCGGCTCGTTGGTCTAGGGGTATGATTCTCGCTTAGGGTGCGAGAGGTCCCGGGTCCAAATCCCGGACGAGCCCGGAATTGGTCTTTTGAAACAGTCAATGGCTGTGATTAGTCAAACGAAAAATTTCTATACGAAAACGTTACTTCCAAATTTATTCAACTAACGTAGAGTCTAGAGATGCGCTTGTCGAATTCTCTCGCCCAGCTATTTGCAATTATTTCCCGTTGACATGTAACTTTCACCCTTTTGTCGGCTCGTTGGTCTAGGGGTATGATTCTCGCTTAGGGTGCGAGAGGTCCCGGGTCCAAATCCCGGACGAGCCCGGAAGTGCTCTTTTGAAACAGTCAATGGCTGTGATTAGTCAAACGAAATATGTCGGAATGAAAATGTTACATCCAAATTTATACAATTCAGGTAGAGTCTAGATATGCGCTTTTCAAATTCTCTCGCCTAGCTATTTGCGATTATGTCCTGTTTTCATGTAACTTTGACCCTTTTGTCGGCTCGTTGGTCTAGGGGTATGATTCTCGCTTCGGGTGCGAGAGGTCCCGGGTTCAAATCCCGGACGAGCCCAATGGAACTTATTTGATGCTGTTAGCGGTTGTAATTTGTAAATGATGACAAAAAAGTTACTCCCCAATTTGGTCAGTGAACGACCATATTGCTAGTATGTTTCCAAAAAATAGGCAAACACAACAAACTAGTTAAAAAAACAAGCAATTTGTTGACCACGGATACGCTGATTCAATTCTCTTGCCTGGCCAAATAGGATTTTGTCCCATGGACATAGCATTAATAGTTTTTGTCGGCTCGTTGGTCTAGGGGTATGATTCTCGCTTTGGGTGCGAGAGGTCCCGGGTCCAAATCCCGGACGAGCCCGGGATAGGTCTTTTGAAAGTCAATAGATGTGATAAGTAAAATGAAATATGTCTATACGAAAATGTAACTTCCAAATTTTTTCAACTAACGTAGAGTCTAGAGATGCTCTTGTCGATATCTCTCGCCCAGCTATTTGCAATTATTTCCCGTTGACATGTAACTTTCACCCTTTTGTCGGCTCGTTGGTCTAGGGGTATGATTCTCGCTTTGGGTGCGAGAGGTCCCGGGTCCAAATCCCGGACGAGCCCGGAAGTGCTCTTTTGAAACAGTCAATGGCTGTGATTAGTCAAAGAAAATATGTCGGAATGAAAATGTTACATCCAAATTTATTCAATTAACGTAGAGTCTAGAGATGCTCTTGTCGATATCTCTCGCCCAGCTATTTGCAATTATTTCCCGTTGACATGTAACTTTCACCCTTTGGTCGGCTCGTTGGTCTAGGGGTATGATTCTCGCTTTGGGTGCGAGAGGTCCCGGGTCCAAATCCCGGACGAGCCCGGGATAGGTCTTTTGAAAGTCAATAGATGTGATAAGTAAAATGAAATATGTCTATACGAAAATGTAACTTCCAAATTTTTTCAACTAACGTAGAGTCTAGAGATGCTCTTGTCGATATCTCTCGCCCAGCTATTTGCAATTATTTCCCGTTGACATGTAACTTTCACCCTTTTGTCGGCTCGTTGGTCTAGGGGTATGATTCTCGCTTTGGGTGCGAGAGGTCCCGGGTCCAAATCCCGGACGAGCCCGGAAGTGCTCTTTTGAAACAGTCAATGGCTGTGATTAGTCAAAGAAAATATGTCGGAATGAAAATGTTACATCCAAATTTATTCAATTAACGTAGAGTCTAGAGATGCTCTTGTCGATATCTCTCGCCCAGCTATTTGCAATTATTTCCCGTTGACATGTAACTTTCACCCTTTTGTCGGCTCGTTGGTCTAGGGGTATGATTCTCGCTTTGGGTGCGAGAGGTCCCGGGTCCAAATCCCGGACGAGCCCGGAAGTGATCTTTTGAAACAGTCAATGGCTGTGATTAGTCAAAGAAAATATGTCGGAATGAAAATGTTACATCCAAATTTATTCAACTAACGTAGAGTCTAGAGATGCGCTTGTTGAATTCTCTCGCCCAGCTATTTGCAATTATTTCCCGTTGACATGTAACTTTCACCCTTTTGTCGGCTCGTTGGTCTAGGGGTATGATTCTCGCTTAGGGTGCGAGAGGTCCCGGGTCCAAATCCCGGACGAGCCCGGAAGTGCTCTTTTGAAAAAGTCAATAGATGTGATTAGTAAAATGAAATATGTCCATACGAAAAGGTCACTTCCAAATTTATTCAACTAACGTAGAGTCTAGAGATGCGCTTGTCGAATTCTCTCGCCCAGCTATTTGCAATTATGTCCCGTTGAAATGTAACTTTCACCCTTTTGTTGGCTCGTTGGTCTAGGGGTATGATTCTCGCTTCGGGTGCGAGAGGTCCCGGGTTCAAATCCCGGACGAGCCCGATGGAACTTATTTGATGCTGTTAGCGGTTGTAATTTGTAAATGATGACAAAAAAGTTACTCCCCAGTTTGGTCAGTGAACGACCATATTGCTAGTATGTTTCCAAAAAATAGGCAAACACAACAAACTAGTTAAAAAAAACAAGCAATTTGTTGACCACGGATACGCTGATTCAATTCTCTTGCCTGGCCAAATAGGATTTTGTCCCATGGACATAGCATTAATAGTTTTTGTCGGCTCGTTGGTCTAGGGGTATGATTCTCGCTTTGGGTGCGAGAGGTCCCGGGTCCAAATCCCGGACGAGCCCGGGATAGGTCTTTTGAAAGTCAATAGATGTGATAAGTAAAATGAAATATGTCTATACGAAAATGTAACTTCCAAATTTTTTCAACTAACGTAGAGTCTAGAGATGCTCTTGTCGATATCTCTCGCCCAGCTATTTGCAATTATTTCCCGTTGACATGTAACTTTCACCCTTTTGTCGGCTCGTTGGTCTAGGGGTATGATTCTCGCTTTGGGTGCGAGAGGTCCCGGGTCCAAATCCCGGACGAGCCCGGAATTGGTCTTTTAAAAAAGGCAATAGATGTGATTAGTAAAATGAAAATATGTCGGAATGAAAATGTTACATCCAAATTTATTCAATTAACGTAGAGTCTAGAGATGCTCTTGTCGATATCTCTCGCCCAGCTATTTGCAATTATTTCCCGTTGACATGTAACTTTCACCCTTTGGTCGGCTCGTTGGTCTAGGGGTATGATTCTCGCTTTGGGTGCGAGAGGTCCCGGGTCCAAATCCCGGACGAGCCCGGAATTGGTCTTTTAAAAAAGGCAATAGATGTGATTAGTAAAATGAAATATGTCTATACAAAAATGTTACTTCCAAATTTTTTCAACTAACGTAGAGTCTAGAGATGCGCGTGTCGAATTCTCTCGCCCAGCTATTTGCAAATATGTCCCGTTGACATGTAACTTTCACCCTT
This sequence comes from Gasterosteus aculeatus, assembly GCF_964276395.1. Lineage (NCBI taxonomy): Eukaryota > Metazoa > Chordata > Actinopteri > Perciformes > Gasterosteidae > Gasterosteus > Gasterosteus aculeatus. The sequence goes on along the minus strand of NC_135691.1, from coordinate 18,310,113 downwards.
TTGTCG
>NC_135691.1:18300107-18305107 GCF_964276395.1 Gasterosteus aculeatus | reverse complement strand
GGACATAGCATTAATAGTTTTTGTCGGCTCGTTGGTCTAGGGGTATGATTCTCGCTTTGGGTGCGAGAGGTCCCGGGTCCAAATCCCGGACGAGCCCGGGATAGGTCTTTTGAAAGTCAATAGATGTGATAAGTAAAATGAAATATGTCTATACGAAAATGTAACTTCCAAATTTTTTCAACTAACGTAGAGTCTAGAGATGCTCTTGTCGATATCTCTCGCCCAGCTATTTGCAATTATTTCCCGTTGACATGTAACTTTCACCCTTTTGTCGGCTCGTTGGTCTAGGGGTATGATTCTCGCTTAGGGTGCGAGAGTTCCCGGGTCCAAATCCCGGACGAGCCCGGAAGTGCTCTTTTGAAAAAGTCAATAGATGTGATTAGTAAAATGAAATATGTCCATACGAAAAGGTCACTTCCAAATTTATTCAACTAACGTAGAGTCTAGAGATGCGCTTGTCGAATTCTCTCGCCCAGCTATTTGCAATTATGTCCCGTTGAAATGTAACTTTCACCCTTTTGTTGGCTCGTTGGTCTAGGGGTATGATTCTCGCTTCGGGTGCGAGAGGTCCCGGGTTCAAATCCCGGACGAGCCCGATGGAACTTATTTGATGCTGTTAGCGGTTGTAATTTGTAAATGATGACAAAAAAGTTACTCCCCAGTTTGGTCAGTGAACGACCATATTGCTAGTATGTTTCCAAAAAATAGGCAAACACAACAAACTAGTTAAAAAAAACAAGCAATTTGTTGACCACGGATACGCTGATTCAATTCTCTTGCCTGGCCAAATAGGATTTTGTCCCATGGACACAGCATTAATAGTTTTTGTCGGCTCGTTGGTCTAGGGGTATGATTCTCGCTTTGGGTGCGAGAGGTCCCGGGTCCAAATCCCGGACGAGCCCGGGATAGGTCTTTTGAAAGTCAATAGATGTGATAAGTAAAATGAAATATGTCTATACGAAAATGTAACTTCCAAATTTTTTCAACTAACGTAGAGTCTAGAGATGCTCTTGTCGATATCTCTCGCCCAGCTATTTGCAATTATTTCCCGTTGACATGTAACTTTCACCCTTTTGTCGGCTCGTTGGTCTAGGGGTATGATTCTCGCTTTGGGTGCGAGAGGTCCCGGGTCCAAATCCCGGACGAGCCCGGAAGTGCTCTTTTGAAACAGTCAATGGCTGTGATTAGTCAAAGAAAATATGTCGGAATGAAAATGTTACATCCAAATTTATTCAATTAACGTAGAGTCTAGAGATGCTCTTGTCGATATCTCTCGCCCAGCTATTTGCAATTATTTCCCGTTGACATGTAACTTTCACCCTTTGGTCGGCTCGTTGGTCTAGGGGTATGATTCTCGCTTTGGGTGCGAGAGGTCCCGGGTCCAAATCCCGGACGAGCCCGGAATTGGTCTTTTAAAAAAGGCAATAGATGTGATTAGTAAAATGAAATATGTCTATACAAAAATGTTACTTCCAAATTTTTTCAACTAACGTAGAGTCTAGAGATGCGCTTGTTGAATTCTCTCGCCCAGCTATTTGCAATTATTTCCCGTTGACATGTAACTTTCACCCTTTTGTCGGCTCGTTGGTCTAGGGGTATGATTCTCGCTTAGGGTGCGAGAGGTCCCGGGTCCAAATCCCGGACGAGCCCGGAAGTGCTCTTTTGAAAAAGTCAATAGATGTGATTAGTAAAATGAAATATGTCCATACGAAAAGGTCACTTCCAAATTTATTCAACTAACGTAGAGTCTAGAGATGCGCTTGTCGAATTCTCTCGCCCAGCTATTTGCAATTATGTCCCGTTGAAATGTAACTTTCACCCTTTTGTTGGCTCGTTGGTCTAGGGGTATGATTCTCGCTTCGGGTGCGAGAGGTCCCGGGTTCAAATCCCGGACGAGCCCGATGGAACTTATTTGATGCTGTTAGCGGTTGTAATTTGTAAATGATGACAAAAAAGTTACTCCCCAGTTTGGTCAGTGAACGACCATATTGCTAGTATGTTTCCAAAAAATAGGCAAACACAACAAACTAGTTAAAAAAAACAAGCAATTTGTTGACCACGGATACGCTGATTCAATTCTCTTGCCTGGCCAAATAGGATTTTGTCCCATGGACATAGCATTAATAGTTTTTGTCGGCTCGTTGGTCTAGGGGTATGATTCTCGCTTTGGGTGCGAGAGGTCCCGGGTCCAAATCCCGGACGAGCCCGGGATAGGTCTTTTGAAAGTCAATAGATGTGATAAGTAAAATGAAATATGTCTATACGAAAATGTAACTTCCAAATTTTTTCAACTAACGTAGAGTCTAGAGATGCTCTTGTCGATATCTCTCGCCCAGCTATTTGCAATTATTTCCCGTTGACATGTAACTTTCACCCTTTTGTCGGCTCGTTGGTCTAGGGGTATGATTCTCGCTTTGGGTGCGAGAGGTCCCGGGTCCAAATCCCGGACGAGCCCGGAATTGGTCTTTTAAAAAAGGCAATAGATGTGATTAGTAAAATGAAATATGTCTATACAAAAATGTTACTTCCAAATTTTTTCAACTAACGTAGAGTCTAGAGATGCGCGTGTCGAATTCTCTCGCCCAGCTATTTGCAAATATGTCCCGTTGACATGTAACTTTCACCCTTTTGTCGGCTCGTTGGTCTAGGGGTATGATTCTCGCTTAGGGTGCGAGAGGTCCCGGGTCCAAATCCCGGACGAGCCCGGAATTGGTCTTTTGAAACAGTCAATGGCTGTGATTAGTCAAACGAAAAATTTCTATACGAAAACGTTACTTCCAAATTTATTCAACTAACGTAGAGTCTAGAGATGCGCTTGTCGAATTCTCTCGCCCAGCTATTTGCAATTATTTCCCGTTGACATGTAACTTTCACCCTTTTGTCGGCTCGTTGGTCTAGGGGTATGATTCTCGCTTAGGGTGCGAGAGGTCCCGGGTCCAAATCCCGGACGAGCCCGGAAGTGCTCTTTTGAAACAGTCAATGGCTGTGATTAGTCAAACGAAATATGTCGGAATGAAAATGTTACATCCAAATTTATACAATTCAGGTAGAGTCTAGATATGCGCTTTTCAAATTCTCTCGCCTAGCTATTTGCGATTATGTCCTGTTTTCATGTAACTTTGACCCTTTTGTCGGCTCGTTGGTCTAGGGGTATGATTCTCGCTTCGGGTGCGAGAGGTCCCGGGTTCAAATCCCGGACGAGCCCAATGGAACTTATTTGATGCTGTTAGCGGTTGTAATTTGTAAATGATGACAAAAAAGTTACTCCCCAATTTGGTCAGTGAACGACCATATTGCTAGTATGTTTCCAAAAAATAGGCAAACACAACAAACTAGTTAAAAAAACAAGCAATTTGTTGACCACGGATACGCTGATTCAATTCTCTTGCCTGGCCAAATAGGATTTTGTCCCATGGACATAGCATTAATAGTTTTTGTCGGCTCGTTGGTCTAGGGGTATGATTCTCGCTTTGGGTGCGAGAGGTCCCGGGTCCAAATCCCGGACGAGCCCGGGATAGGTCTTTTGAAAGTCAATAGATGTGATAAGTAAAATGAAATATGTCTATACGAAAATGTAACTTCCAAATTTTTTCAACTAACGTAGAGTCTAGAGATGCTCTTGTCGATATCTCTCGCCCAGCTATTTGCAATTATTTCCCGTTGACATGTAACTTTCACCCTTTTGTCGGCTCGTTGGTCTAGGGGTATGATTCTCGCTTAGGGTGCGAGAGGTCCCGGGTCCAAATCCCGGACGAGCCCGGAATTGGTCTTTTGAAACAGTCAATGGCTGTGATTAGTCAAACGAAAAATTTCTATACGAAAACGTTACTTCCAAATTCATTCAACTAACGTAGAGTCTAGAGATGCGCTTGTCGAATTCTCTCGCCCAGCTATTTGCAATCATTTCCCGTTGACATGTAACTTTCACCCTTTTGTCGGCTCGTTGGTCTAGGGGTATGATTCTCGCTTAGGGTGCGAGAGGTCCCGGGTCCAAATCCCGGACGAGCCCGGAAGTGCTCTTTTGAAACAGTCAATGGCTGTGATTAGTCAAACGAAATATGTCGGAATGAAAATGTTACATCCAAATTTATACAATTCAGGTAGAGTCTAGATATGCGCTTTTCAAATTCTCTCGCCTAGCTATTTGCGATTATGTCCTGTTTTCATGTAACTTTGACCCTTTTGTCGGCTCGTTGGTCTAGGGGTATGATTCTCGCTTCGGGTGCGAGAGGTCCCGGGTTCAAATCCCGGACGAGCCCGATGGAACTTATTTGATGCTGTTAGCGGTTGTAATTTGTAAATGATGACAAAAAAGTTACTCCCCAATTTGGTCAGTGAACGACCATATTGCTAGTATGTTTCCAAAAAATAGGCAAACACAACAAACTAGTTAAAAAAAACAAGCAATTTGTTGACCACGGATACGCTGATTCAATTCTCTTGCCTGGCCAAATAGGATTTTGTCCCATGGACATAGCATTAATAGTTTTTGTCGGCTCGTTGGTCTAGGGGTATGATTCTCGCTTTGGGTGCGAGAGGTCCCGGGTCCAAATCCCGGACGAGCCCGGGATAGGTCTTTTGAAAGTCAATAGATGTGATAAGTAAAATGAAATATGTCTATACGAAAATGTAACTTCCAAATTTTTCAACTAACGTAGAGTCTAGAGATGCTCTTGTCGATATCTCTCGCCCAGCTATTTGCAATTATTTCCCGTTGACATGTAACTTTCACCCTTTTGTCGGCTCGTTGGTCTAGGGGTATGATTCTCGCTTTGGGTGCGAGAGGTCCCGGGTCCAAATCCCGGACGAGCCCGGAATTGGTCTTTTAAAAAAGGCAATAGATGTGATTAGTAAAATGAAAATATGTCGGAATGAAAATGTTACATCCAAATTTATTCAATTAACGTAGAGTCTAGAGATGCTCTTGTCGATATCTCTCGCCCAGCTATTTGCAATTATTTCCCGTTGACATGTAACTTTCACCCTTTGGTCGGCTCGTT
>NC_135691.1:18285107-18295107 GCF_964276395.1 Gasterosteus aculeatus | reverse complement strand
ACAATTCAGGTAGAGTCTAGAGATGCTCTTGTCGATATCTCTCGCCCAGCTATTTGCAATTATTTCCCGTTGACATGTAACTTTCACCCTTTGGTCGGCTCGTTGGTCTAGGGGTATGATTCTCGCTTTGGGTGCGAGAGGTCCCGGGTCCAAATCCCCGACGAGCCCGGAATTGGTCTTTTAAAAAAGGCAATAGATGTGATTAGTAAAATGAAATATGTCTATACAAAAATGTTACTTCCAAATTTTTTCAACTAACGTAGAGTCTAGAGATGCGCGTGTCGAATTCTCTCGCCCAGCTATTTGCAAATATGTCCCGTTGACATGTAACTTTCACCCTTTTGTCGGCTCGTTGGTCTAGGGGTATGATTCTCGCTTAGGGTGCGAGAGGTCCCGGGTCCAAATCCCGGACGAGCCCGGAATTGGTCTTTTGAAACAGTCAATGGCTGTGATTAGTCAAACGAAAAATTTCTATACGAAAACGTTACTTCCAAATTTATTCAACTAACGTAGAGTCTAGAGATGCGCTTGTCGAATTCTCTCGCCCAGCTATTTGCAATTATTTCCCGTTGACATGTAACTTTCACCCTTTTGTCGGCTCGTTGGTCTAGGGGTATGATTCTCGCTTAGGGTGCGAGAGGTCCCGGGTCCAAATCCCGGACGAGCCCGGAAGTGCTCTTTGGAACCAGTCAATGGCTGTGATTAGTCAAACGAAATATGTCGGAATGAAAATGTTACATCCAAATTTATACAATTCAGGTAGAGTCTAGATATGCGCTTTTCAAATTCTCTCGCCTAGCTATTTGCGATTATGTCCTGTTTTCACGTAACTTTGACCCTTTTGTCGGCTCGTTGGTCTAGGGGTATGATTCTCGCTTTGGGTGCGAGAGGTCCCGGGTCCAAATCCCCGACGAGCCCGGAATTGGTCTTTTAAAAAAGGCAATAGATGTGATTAGTAAAATGAAATATGTCTATACAAAAATGTTACTTCCAAATTTTTTCAACTAACGTAGAGTTTAGAGATGCGCGTGTCGAATTCTCTCGCCCAGCTATTTGCAAATATGTCCCGTTGACATGTAACTTTCACCCTTTTGTCGGCTCGTTGGTCTAGGGGTATGATTCTCGCTTAGGGTGCGAGAGGTCCCGGGTCCAAATCCCGGACGAGCCCGGAATTGGTCTTTTGAAACAGTCAATGGCTGTGATTAGTCAAACGAAAAATTTCTATACGAAAACGTTACTTCCAAATTTATTCAACTAACGTAGAGTCTAGAGATGCGCTTGTCGAATTCTCTCGCCCAGCTATTTGCAATTATTTCCCGTTGACATGTAACTTTCACCCTTTTGTCGGCTCGTTGGTCTAGGGGTATGATTCTCGCTTAGGGTGCGAGAGGTCCCGGGTCCAAATCCCGGACGAGCCCGGAAGTGCTCTTTGGAACCAGTCAATGGCTGTGATTAGTCAAACGAAATATGTCGGAATGAAAATGTTACATCCAAATTTATACAATTCAGGTAGAGTCTAGATATGCGCTTTTCAAATTCTCTCGCCTAGCTATTTGCGATTATGTCCTGTTTTCATGTAACTTTGACCCTTTTGTCGGCTCGTTGGTCTAGGGGTATGATTCTCGCTTTGGGTGCGAGAGGTCCCGGGTCCAAATCCCGGACGAGCCCGGAAGTGCTCTTTTGAAACAGTCAATGGCTGTGATTAGTCAAAGAAAATATGTCGGAATGAAAATGTTACATCCAAATTTATTCAATTAACGTAGAGTCTAGAGATGCTCTTGTCGATATCTCTCGCCCAGCTATTTGCAAATATGTCCCGTTGACATGTAACTTTCACCCTTTGGTCGGCTCGTTGGTCTAGGGGTATGATTCTCGCTTTGGGTGCGAGAGGTCCCGGGTCCAAATCCCCGACGAGCCCGGAATTGGTCTTTTAAAAAAGGCAATAGATGTGATTAGTAAAATGAAATATGTCTATACAAAAATGTTACTTCCAAATTTTTTCAACTAACGTAGAGTCTAGAGATGCGCGTGTCGAATTCTCTCGCCCAGCTATTTGCAAATATGTCCCGTTGACATGTAACTTTCACCCTTTTGTCGGCTCGTTGGTCTAGGGGTATGATTCTCGCTTTGGGTGCGAGAGGTCCCGGGTCCAAATCCCGGACGAGCCCGGAAGTGCTCTTTTGAAACAGTCAATGGCTGTGATTAGTCAAAGAAAATATGTCGGAATGAAAATGTTACATCCAAATTTATTCAATTAACGTAGAGTCTAGAGATGCTCTTGTCGATATCTCTCGCCCAGCTATTTGCAATTATTTCCCGTTGACATGTAACTTTCACCCTTTGGTCGGCTCGTTGGTCTAGGGGTATGATTCTCGCTTTGGGTGCGAGAGGTCCCGGGTCCAAATCCCGGACGAGCCCGGGATAGGTCTTTTGAAAGTCAATAGATGTGATAAGTAAAATGAAATATGTCTATACGAAAATGTAACTTCCAAATTTTTTCAACTAACGTAGAGTCTAGAGATGCTCTTGTCGATATCTCTCGCCCAGCTATTTGCAATTATTTCCCGTTGACATGTAACTTTCACCCTTTTGTCGGCTCGTTGGTCTAGGGGTATGATTCTCGCTTTGGGTGCGAGAGGTCCCGGGTCCAAATCCCGGACGAGCCCGGAAGTGCTCTTTTGAAACAGTCAATGGCTGTGATTAGTCAAAGAAAATATGTCGGAATGAAAATGTTACATCCAAATTTATACAATTCAGGTAGAGTCTAGAGATGCTCTTGTCGATATCTCTCGCCCAGCTATTTGCAATTATTTCCCGTTGACATGTAACTTTCACCCTTTGGTCGGCTCGTTGGTCTAGGGGTATGATTCTCGCTTTGGGTGCGAGAGGTCCCGGGTCCAAATCCCCGACGAGCCCGGAATTGGTCTTTTAAAAAAGGCAATAGATGTGATTAGTAAAATGAAATATGTCTATACAAAAATGTTACTTCCAAATTTTTTCAACTAACGTAGAGTCTAGAGATCCGCGTGTCGAATTCTCTCGCCCAGCTATTTGCAAATATGTCCCGTTGACATGTAACTTTCACCCTTTTGTCGGCTCGTTGGTCTAGGGGTATGATTCTCGCTTAGGGTGCGAGAGGTCCCGGGTCCAAATCCCGGACGAGCCCGGAATTGGTCTTTTGAAACAGTCAATGGCTGTGATTAGTCAAACGAAAAATTTCTATACGAAAACGTTACTTCCAAATTTATTCAACTAACGTAGAGTCTAGAGATGCGCTTGTCGAATTCTCTCGCCCAGCTATTTGCAATTATTTTCCGTTGACATGTAACTTTCACCCTTTTGTCGGCTCGTTGGTCTAGGGGTATGATTCTCGCTTAGGGTGCGAGAGGTCCCGGGTCCAAATCCCGGACGAGCCCGGAAGTGCTCTTTTGAAACAGTCAATGGCTGTGATTAGTCAAACGAAATATGTCGGAATGAAAATGTTACATCCAAATTTATACAATTCAGGTAGAGTCTAGATATGCGCTTTTCAAATTCTCTCGCCTAGCTATTTGCGATTATGTCCTGTTTTCATGTAACTTTGACCCTTTTGTCGGCTCGTTGGTCTAGGGGTATGATTCTCGCTTTGGGTGCGAGAGGTCCCGGGTCCAAATCCCCGACGAGCCCGGAATTGGTCTTTTAAAAAAGGCAATAGATGTGATTAGTAAAATGAAATATGTCTATACAAAAATGTTACTTCCAAATTTTTTCAACTAACGTAGAGTCTAGAGATGCGCGTGTCGAATTCTCTCGCCCAGCTATTTGCAAATATGTCCCGTTGACATGTAACTTTCACCCTTTTGTCGGCTCGTTGGTCTAGGGGTATGATTCTCGCTTAGGGTGCGAGAGGTCCCGGGTCCAAATCCCGGACGAGCCCGGAATTGGTCTTTTGAAACAGTCAATGGCTGTGATTAGTCAAACGAAAAATTTCTATACGAAAACGTTACTTCCAAATTTATTCAACTAACGTAGAGTCTAGAGATGCGCTTGTCGAATTCTCTCGCCCAGCTATTTGCAATTATTTCCCGTTGACATGTAACTTTCACCCTTTTGTCGGCTCGTTGGTCTAGGGGTATGATTCTCGCTTAGGGTGCGAGAGGTCCCGGGTCCAAATCCCGGACGAGCCCGGAAGTGCTCTTTGGAACCAGTCAATGGCTGTGATTAGTCAAACGAAATATGTCGGAATGAAAATGTTACATCCAAATTTATACAATTCAGGTAGAGTCTAGATATGCGCTTTTCAAATTCTCTCGCCTAGCTATTTGCGATTATGTCCTGTTTTCACGTAACTTTGACCCTTTTGTCGGCTCGTTGGTCTAGGGGTATGATTCTCGCTTTGGGTGCGAGAGGTCCCGGGTCCAAATCCCCGACGAGCCCGGAATTGGTCTTTTAAAAAAGGCAATAGATGTGATTAGTAAAATGAAATATGTCTATACAAAAATGTTACTTCCAAATTTTTTCAACTAACGTAGAGTTTAGAGATGCGCGTGTCGAATTCTCTCGCCCAGCTATTTGCAAATATGTCCCGTTGACATGTAACTTTCACCCTTTTGTCGGCTCGTTGGTCTAGGGGTATGATTCTCGCTTAGGGTGCGAGAGGTCCCGGGTCCAAATCCCGGACGAGCCCGGAATTGGTCTTTTGAAACAGTCAATGGCTGTGATTAGTCAAACGAAAAATTTCTATACGAAAACGTTACTTCCAAATTTATTCAACTAACGTAGAGTCTAGAGATGCGCTTGTCGAATTCTCTCGCCCAGCTATTTGCAATTATTTCCCGTTGACATGTAACTTTCACCCTTTTGTCGGCTCGTTGGTCTAGGGGTATGATTCTCGCTTAGGGTGCGAGAGGTCCCGGGTCCAAATCCCGGACGAGCCCGGAAGTGCTCTTTGGAACCAGTCAATGGCTGTGATTAGTCAAACGAAATATGTCGGAATGAAAATGTTACATCCAAATTTATACAATTCAGGTAGAGTCTAGATATGCGCTTTTCAAATTCTCTCGCCTAGCTATTTGCGATTATGTCCTGTTTTCATGTAACTTTGACCCTTTTGTCGGCTCGTTGGTCTAGGGGTATGATTCTCGCTTTGGGTGCGAGAGGTCCCGGGTCCAAATCCCGGACGAGCCCGGAAGTGCTCTTTTGAAACAGTCAATGGCTGTGATTAGTCAAAGAAAATATGTCGGAATGAAAATGTTACATCCAAATTTATTCAATTAACGTAGAGTCTAGAGATGCTCTTGTCGATATCTCTCGCCCAGCTATTTGCAAATATGTCCCGTTGACATGTAACTTTCACCCTTTGGTCGGCTCGTTGGTCTAGGGGTATGATTCTCGCTTTGGGTGCGAGAGGTCCCGGGTCCAAATCCCCGACGAGCCCGGAATTGGTCTTTTAAAAAAGGCAATAGATGTGATTAGTAAAATGAAATATGTCTATACAAAAATGTTACTTCCAAATTTTTTCAACTAACGTAGAGTCTAGAGATGCGCGTGTCGAATTCTCTCGCCCAGCTATTTGCAAATATGTCCCGTTGACATGTAACTTTCACCCTTTTGTCGGCTCGTTGGTCTAGGGGTATGATTCTCGCTTAGGGTGCGAGAGGTCCCGGGTCCAAATCCCGGACGAGCCCGGAATTGGTCTTTTGAAACAGTCAATGGCTGTGATTAGTCAAACGAAAAATTTCTATACGAAAACGTTACTTCCAAATTTATTCAACTAACGTAGAGTCTAGAGATGCGCTTGTCGAATTCTCTCGCCCAGCTATTTGCAATTATTTCCCGTTGACATGTAACTTTCACCCTTTTGTCGGCTCGTTGGTCTAGGGGTATGATTCTCGCTTAGGGTGCGAGAGGTCCCGGGTCCAAATCCCGGACGAGCCCGGAAGTGCTCTTTTGAAACAGTCAATGGCTGTGATTAGTCAAACGAAATATGTCGGAATGAAAATGTTACATCCAAATTTATACAATTCAGGTAGAGTCTAGATATGCGCTTTTCAAATTCTCTCGCCTAGCTATTTGCGATTATGTCCTGTTTTCACGTAACTTTGACCCTTTTGTCGGCTCGTTGGTCTAGGGGTATGATTCTCGCTTTGGGTGCGAGAGGTCCCGGGTCCAAATCCCCGACGAGCCCGGAATTGGTCTTTTAAAAAAGGCAATAGATGTGATTAGTAAAATGAAATATGTCTATACAAAAATGTTACTTCCAAATTTTTTCAACTAACGTAGAGTTTAGAGATGCGCGTGTCGAATTCTCTCGCCCAGCTATTTGCAAATATGTCCCGTTGACATGTAACTTTCACCCTTTTGTCGGCTCGTTGGTCTAGGGGTATGATTCTCGCTTAGGGTGCGAGAGGTCCCGGGTCCAAATCCCGGACGAGCCCGGAATTGGTCTTTTGAAACAGTCAATGGCTGTGATTAGTCAAACGAAAAATTTCTATACGAAAACGTTACTTCCAAATTTATTCAACTAACGTAGAGTCTAGAGATGCGCTTGTCGAATTCTCTCGCCCAGCTATTTGCAATTATTTCCCGTTGACATGTAACTTTCACCCTTTTGTCGGCTCGTTGGTCTAGGGGTATGATTCTCGCTTAGGGTGCGAGAGGTCCCGGGTCCAAATCCCGGACGAGCCCGGAAGTGCTCTTTGGAACCAGTCAATGGCTGTGATTAGTCAAACGAAATATGTCGGAATGAAAATGTTACATCCAAATTTATACAATTCAGGTAGAGTCTAGATATGCGCTTTTCAAATTCTCTCGCCTAGCTATTTGCGATTATGTCCTGTTTTCATGTAACTTTGACCCTTTTGTCGGCTCGTTGGTCTAGGGGTATGATTCTCGCTTTGGGTGCGAGAGGTCCCGGGTCCAAATCCCGGACGAGCCCGGAAGTGCTCTTTTGAAACAGTCAATGGCTGTGATTAGTCAAAGAAAATATGTCGGAATGAAAATGTTACATCCAAATTTATTCAATTAACGTAGAGTCTAGAGATGCTCTTGTCGATATCTCTCGCCCAGCTATTTGCAAATATGTCCCGTTGACATGTAACTTTCACCCTTTGGTCGGCTCGTTGGTCTAGGGGTATGATTCTCGCTTTGGGTGCGAGAGGTCCCGGGTCCAAATCCCCGACGAGCCCGGAATTGGTCTTTTAAAAAAGGCAATAGATGTGATTAGTAAAATGAAATATGTCTATACAAAAATGTTACTTCCAAATTTTTTCAACTAACGTAGAGTCTAGAGATGCGCGTGTCGAATTCTCTCGCCCAGCTATTTGCAAATATGTCCCGTTGACATGTAACTTTCACCCTTTTGTCGGCTCGTTGGTCTAGGGGTATGATTCTCGCTTAGGGTGCGAGAGGTCCCGGGTCCAAATCCCGGACGAGCCCGGAATTGGTCTTTTGAAACAGTCAATGGCTGTGATTAGTCAAACGAAAAATTTCTATACGAAAACGTTACTTCCAAATTTATTCAACTAACGTAGAGTCTAGAGATGCGCTTGTCGAATTCTCTCGCCCAGCTATTTGCAATTATTTCCCGTTGACATGTAACTTTCACCCTTTTGTCGGCTCGTTGGTCTAGGGGTATGATTCTCGCTTAGGGTGCGAGAGGTCCCGGGTCCAAATCCCGGACGAGCCCGGAAGTGCTCTTTGGAACCAGTCAATGGCTGTGATTAGTCAAACGAAATATGTCGGAATGAAAATGTTACATCCAAATTTATACAATTCAGGTAGAGTCTAGATATGCGCTTTTCAAATTCTCTCGCCTAGCTATTTGCGATTATGTCCTGTTTTCACGTAACTTTGACCCTTTTGTCGGCTCGTTGGTCTAGGGGTATGATTCTCGCTTTGGGTGCGAGAGGTCCCGGGTCCAAATCCCCGACGAGCCCGGAATTGGTCTTTTAAAAAAGGCAATAGATGTGATTAGTAAAATGAAATATGTCTATACAAAAATGTTACTTCCAAATTTTTTCAACTAACGTAGAGTTTAGAGATGCGCGTGTCGAATTCTCTCGCCCAGCTATTTGCAAATATGTCCCGTTGACATGTAACTTTCACCCTTTTGTCGGCTCGTTGGTCTAGGGGTATGATTCTCGCTTAGGGTGCGAGAGGTCCCGGGTCCAAATCCCGGACGAGCCCGGAATTGGTCTTTTGAAACAGTCAATGGCTGTGATTAGTCAAACGAAAAATTTCTATACGAAAACGTTACTTCCAAATTTATTCAACTAACGTAGAGTCTAGAGATGCGCTTGTCGAATTCTCTCGCCCAGCTATTTGCAATTATTTCCCGTTGACATGTAACTTTCACCCTTTTGTCGGCTCGTTGGTCTAGGGGTATGATTCTCGCTTAGGGTGCGAGAGGTCCCGGGTCCAAATCCCGGACGAGCCCGGAATTGGTCTTTTAAAAAAGGCAATAGATGTGATTAGTAAAATGAAAATATGTCGGAATGAAAATGTTACATCCAAATTTATTCAATTAACGTAGAGTCTAGAGATGCTCTTGTCGATATCTCTCGCCCAGCTATTTGCAATTATTTCCCGTTGACATGTAACTTTCACCCTTTGGTCGGCTCGTTGGTCTAGGGGTATGATTCTCGCTTTGGGTGCGAGAGGTCCCGGGTCCAAATCCCGGACGAGCCCGGAATTGGTCTTTTAAAAAAGGCAATAGATGTGATTAGTAAAATGAAATATGTCTATACAAAAATGTTACTTCCAAATTTTTTCAACTAACGTAGAGTCTAGAGATGCGCGTGTCGAATTCTCTCGCCCAGCTATTTGCAAATATGTCCCGTTGACATGTAACTTTCACCCTTTTGTCGGCTCGTTGGTCTAGGGGTATGATTCTCGCTTAGGGTGCGAGAGGTCCCGGGTCCAAATCCCGGACGAGCCCGGAATTGGTCTTTTGAAACAGTCAATGGCTGTGATTAGTCAAACGAAAAATTTCTATACGAAAACGTTACTTCCAAATTTATTCAACTAACGTAGAGTCTAGAGATGCGCTTGTCGAATTCTCTCGCCCAGCTATTTGCAATTATTTCCCGTTGACATGTAACTTTCACCCTTTTGTCGGCTCGTTGGTCTAGGGGTATGATTCTCGCTTAGGGTGCGAGAGGTCCCGGGTCCAAATCCCGGACGAGCCCGGAAGTGCTCTTTTGAAACAGTCAATGGCTGTGATTAGTCAAACGAAATATGTCGGAATGAAAATGTTACATCCAAATTTATACAATTCAGGTAGAGTCTAGATATGCGCTTTTCAAATTCTCTCGCCTAGCTATTTGCGATTATGTCCTGTTTTCATGTAACTTTGACCCTTTTGTCGGCTCGTTGGTCTAGGGGTATGATTCTCGCTTCGGGTGCGAGAGGTCCCGGGTTCAAATCCCGGACGAGCCCAATGGAACTTATTTGATGCTGTTAGCGGTTGTAATTTGTAAATGATGACAAAAAAGTTACTCCCCAATTTGGTCAGTGAACGACCATATTGCTAGTATGTTTCCAAAAAATAGGCAAACACAACAAACTAGTTAAAAAAACAAGCAATTTGTTGACCACGGATACGCTGATTCAATTCTCTTGCCTGGCCAAATAGGATTTTGTCCCATGGACATAGCATTAATAGTTTTTGTCGGCTCGTTGGTCTAGGGGTATGATTCTCGCTTTGGGTGCGAGAGGTCCCGGGTCCAAATCCCGGACGAGCCCGGGATAGGTCTTTTGAAAGTCAATAGATGTGATAAGTAAAATGAAATATGTCTATACGAAAATGTAACTTCCAAATTTTTTCAACTAACGTAGAGTCTAGAGATGCTCTTGTCGATATCTCTCGCCCAGCTATTTGCAATTATTTCCCGTTGACATGTAACTTTCACCCTTTTGTCGGCTCGTTGGTCTAGGGGTATGATTCTCGCTTTGGGTGCGAGAGGTCCCGGGTCCAAATCCCGGACGAGCCCGGAAGTGCTCTTTTGAAACAGTCAATGGC
>NC_135691.1:18257607-18280107 GCF_964276395.1 Gasterosteus aculeatus | reverse complement strand
GTCCAAATCCCGGACGAGCCCGGAAGTGCTCTTTGGAACCAGTCAATGGCTGTGATTAGTCAAACGAAATATGTCGGAATGAAAATGTTACATCCAAATTTATACAATTCAGGTAGAGTCTAGATATGCGCTTTTCAAATTCTCTCGCCTAGCTATTTGCGATTATGTCCTGTTTTCACGTAACTTTGACCCTTTTGTCGGCTCGTTGGTCTAGGGGTATGATTCTCGCTTTGGGTGCGAGAGGTCCCGGGTCCAAATCCCCGACGAGCCCGGAATTGGTCTTTTAAAAAAGGCAATAGATGTGATTAGTAAAATGAAATATGTCTATACAAAAATGTTACTTCCAAATTTTTTCAACTAACGTAGAGTTTAGAGATGCGCGTGTCGAATTCTCTCGCCCAGCTATTTGCAAATATGTCCCGTTGACATGTAACTTTCACCCTTTTGTCGGCTCGTTGGTCTAGGGGTATGATTCTCGCTTAGGGTGCGAGAGGTCCCGGGTCCAAATCCCGGACGAGCCCGGAATTGGTCTTTTGAAACAGTCAATGGCTGTGATTAGTCAAACGAAAAATTTCTATACGAAAACGTTACTTCCAAATTTATTCAACTAACGTAGAGTCTAGAGATGCGCTTGTCGAATTCTCTCGCCCAGCTATTTGCAATTATTTCCCGTTGACATGTAACTTTCACCCTTTTGTCGGCTCGTTGGTCTAGGGGTATGATTCTCGCTTTGGGTGCGAGAGGTCCCGGGTCCAAATCCCGGACGAGCCCGGAAGTGCTCTTTTGAAACAGTCAATGGCTGTGATTAGTCAAAGAAAATATGTCGGAATGAAAATGTTACATCCAAATTTATTCAATTAACGTAGAGTCTAGAGATGCTCTTGTCGATATCTCTCGCCCAGCTATTTGCAAATATGTCCCGTTGACATGTAACTTTCACCCTTTGGTCGGCTCGTTGGTCTAGGGGTATGATTCTCGCTTTGGGTGCGAGAGGTCCCGGGTCCAAATCCCCGACGAGCCCGGAATTGGTCTTTTAAAAAAGGCAATAGATGTGATTAGTAAAATGAAATATGTCTATACAAAAATGTTACTTCCAAATTTTTTCAACTAACGTAGAGTCTAGAGATGCGCGTGTCGAATTCTCTCGCCCAGCTATTTGCAAATATGTCCCGTTGACATGTAACTTTCACCCTTTTGTCGGCTCGTTGGTCTAGGGGTATGATTCTCGCTTTGGGTGCGAGAGGTCCCGGGTCCAAATCCCGGACGAGCCCGGAAGTGCTCTTTTGAAACAGTCAATGGCTGTGATTAGTCAAAGAAAATATGTCGGAATGAAAATGTTACATCCAAATTTATTCAATTAACGTAGAGTCTAGAGATGCTCTTGTCGATATCTCTCGCCCAGCTATTTGCAATTATTTCCCGTTGACATGTAACTTTCACCCTTTGGTCGGCTCGTTGGTCTAGGGGTATGATTCTCGCTTTGGGTGCGAGAGGTCCCGGGTCCAAATCCCGGACGAGCCCGGGATAGGTCTTTTGAAAGTCAATAGATGTGATAAGTAAAATGAAATATGTCTATACGAAAATGTAACTTCCAAATTTTTTCAACTAACGTAGAGTCTAGAGATGCTCTTGTCGATATCTCTCGCCCAGCTATTTGCAATTATTTCCCGTTGACATGTAACTTTCACCCTTTTGTCGGCTCGTTGGTCTAGGGGTATGATTCTCGCTTTGGGTGCGAGAGGTCCCGGGTCCAAATCCCGGACGAGCCCGGAAGTGCTCTTTTGAAACAGTCAATGGCTGTGATTAGTCAAAGAAAATATGTCGGAATGAAAATGTTACATCCAAATTTATACAATTCAGGTAGAGTCTAGAGATGCTCTTGTCGATATCTCTCGCCCAGCTATTTGCAATTATTTCCCGTTGACATGTAACTTTCACCCTTTGGTCGGCTCGTTGGTCTAGGGGTATGATTCTCGCTTTGGGTGCGAGAGGTCCCGGGTCCAAATCCCCGACGAGCCCGGAATTGGTCTTTTAAAAAAGGCAATAGATGTGATTAGTAAAATGAAATATGTCTATACAAAAATGTTACTTCCAAATTTTTTCAACTAACGTAGAGTCTAGAGATCCGCGTGTCGAATTCTCTCGCCCAGCTATTTGCAAATATGTCCCGTTGACATGTAACTTTCACCCTTTTGTCGGCTCGTTGGTCTAGGGGTATGATTCTCGCTTAGGGTGCGAGAGGTCCCGGGTCCAAATCCCGGACGAGCCCGGAATTGGTCTTTTGAAACAGTCAATGGCTGTGATTAGTCAAACGAAAAATTTCTATACGAAAACGTTACTTCCAAATTTATTCAACTAACGTAGAGTCTAGAGATGCGCTTGTCGAATTCTCTCGCCCAGCTATTTGCAATTATTTTCCGTTGACATGTAACTTTCACCCTTTTGTCGGCTCGTTGGTCTAGGGGTATGATTCTCGCTTAGGGTGCGAGAGGTCCCGGGTCCAAATCCCGGACGAGCCCGGAAGTGCTCTTTTGAAACAGTCAATGGCTGTGATTAGTCAAACGAAATATGTCGGAATGAAAATGTTACATCCAAATTTATACAATTCAGGTAGAGTCTAGATATGCGCTTTTCAAATTCTCTCGCCTAGCTATTTGCGATTATGTCCTGTTTTCACGTAACTTTGACCCTTTTGTCGGCTCGTTGGTCTAGGGGTATGATTCTCGCTTTGGGTGCGAGAGGTCCCGGGTCCAAATCCCCGACGAGCCCGGAATTGGTCTTTTAAAAAAGGCAATAGATGTGATTAGTAAAATGAAATATGTCTATACAAAAATGTTACTTCCAAATTTTTTCAACTAACGTAGAGTTTAGAGATGCGCGTGTCGAATTCTCTCGCCCAGCTATTTGCAAATATGTCCCGTTGACATGTAACTTTCACCCTTTTGTCGGCTCGTTGGTCTAGGGGTATGATTCTCGCTTAGGGTGCGAGAGGTCCCGGGTCCAAATCCCGGACGAGCCCGGAATTGGTCTTTTGAAACAGTCAATGGCTGTGATTAGTCAAACGAAAAATTTCTATACGAAAACGTTACTTCCAAATTTATTCAACTAACGTAGAGTCTAGAGATGCGCTTGTCGAATTCTCTCGCCCAGCTATTTGCAATTATTTCCCGTTGACATGTAACTTTCACCCTTTTGTCGGCTCGTTGGTCTAGGGGTATGATTCTCGCTTTGGGTGCGAGAGGTCCCGGGTCCAAATCCCGGACGAGCCCGGAAGTGCTCTTTTGAAACAGTCAATGGCTGTGATTAGTCAAAGAAAATATGTCGGAATGAAAATGTTACATCCAAATTTATTCAATTAACGTAGAGTCTAGAGATGCTCTTGTCGATATCTCTCGCCCAGCTATTTGCAAATATGTCCCGTTGACATGTAACTTTCACCCTTTGGTCGGCTCGTTGGTCTAGGGGTATGATTCTCGCTTTGGGTGCGAGAGGTCCCGGGTCCAAATCCCCGACGAGCCCGGAATTGGTCTTTTAAAAAAGGCAATAGATGTGATTAGTAAAATGAAATATGTCTATACAAAAATGTTACTTCCAAATTTTTTCAACTAACGTAGAGTCTAGAGATGCGCGTGTCGAATTCTCTCGCCCAGCTATTTGCAAATATGTCCCGTTGACATGTAACTTTCACCCTTTTGTCGGCTCGTTGGTCTAGGGGTATGATTCTCGCTTTGGGTGCGAGAGGTCCCGGGTCCAAATCCCGGACGAGCCCGGAAGTGCTCTTTTGAAACAGTCAATGGCTGTGATTAGTCAAAGAAAATATGTCGGAATGAAAATGTTACATCCAAATTTATTCAATTAACGTAGAGTCTAGAGATGCTCTTGTCGATATCTCTCGCCCAGCTATTTGCAATTATTTCCCGTTGACATGTAACTTTCACCCTTTGGTCGGCTCGTTGGTCTAGGGGTATGATTCTCGCTTTGGGTGCGAGAGGTCCCGGGTCCAAATCCCGGACGAGCCCGGGATAGGTCTTTTGAAAGTCAATAGATGTGATAAGTAAAATGAAATATGTCTATACGAAAATGTAACTTCCAAATTTTTTCAACTAACGTAGAGTCTAGAGATGCTCTTGTCGATATCTCTCGCCCAGCTATTTGCAATTATTTCCCGTTGACATGTAACTTTCACCCTTTTGTCGGCTCGTTGGTCTAGGGGTATGATTCTCGCTTTGGGTGCGAGAGGTCCCGGGTCCAAATCCCGGACGAGCCCGGAAGTGCTCTTTTGAAACAGTCAATGGCTGTGATTAGTCAAAGAAAATATGTCGGAATGAAAATGTTACATCCAAATTTATACAATTCAGGTAGAGTCTAGAGATGCTCTTGTCGATATCTCTCGCCCAGCTATTTGCAATTATTTCCCGTTGACATGTAACTTTCACCCTTTGGTCGGCTCGTTGGTCTAGGGGTATGATTCTCGCTTTGGGTGCGAGAGGTCCCGGGTCCAAATCCCCGACGAGCCCGGAATTGGTCTTTTAAAAAAGGCAATAGATGTGATTAGTAAAATGAAATATGTCTATACAAAAATGTTACTTCCAAATTTTTTCAACTAACGTAGAGTCTAGAGATCCGCGTGTCGAATTCTCTCGCCCAGCTATTTGCAAATATGTCCCGTTGACATGTAACTTTCACCCTTTTGTCGGCTCGTTGGTCTAGGGGTATGATTCTCGCTTAGGGTGCGAGAGGTCCCGGGTCCAAATCCCGGACGAGCCCGGAATTGGTCTTTTGAAACAGTCAATGGCTGTGATTAGTCAAACGAAAAATTTCTATACGAAAACGTTACTTCCAAATTTATTCAACTAACGTAGAGTCTAGAGATGCGCTTGTCGAATTCTCTCGCCCAGCTATTTGCAATTATTTTCCGTTGACATGTAACTTTCACCCTTTTGTCGGCTCGTTGGTCTAGGGGTATGATTCTCGCTTAGGGTGCGAGAGGTCCCGGGTCCAAATCCCGGACGAGCCCGGAAGTGCTCTTTTGAAACAGTCAATGGCTGTGATTAGTCAAACGAAATATGTCGGAATGAAAATGTTACATCCAAATTTATACAATTCAGGTAGAGTCTAGATATGCGCTTTTCAAATTCTCTCGCCTAGCTATTTGCGATTATGTCCTGTTTTCATGTAACTTTGACCCTTTTGTCGGCTCGTTGGTCTAGGGGTATGATTCTCGCTTTGGGTGCGAGAGGTCCCGGGTCCAAATCCCCGACGAGCCCGGAATTGGTCTTTTAAAAAAGGCAATAGATGTGATTAGTAAAATGAAATATGTCTATACAAAAATGTTACTTCCAAATTTTTTCAACTAACGTAGAGTCTAGAGATGCGCGTGTCGAATTCTCTCGCCCAGCTATTTGCAAATATGTCCCGTTGACATGTAACTTTCACCCTTTTGTCGGCTCGTTGGTCTAGGGGTATGATTCTCGCTTAGGGTGCGAGAGGTCCCGGGTCCAAATCCCGGACGAGCCCGGAATTGGTCTTTTGAAACAGTCAATGGCTGTGATTAGTCAAACGAAAAATTTCTATACGAAAACGTTACTTCCAAATTTATTCAACTAACGTAGAGTCTAGAGATGCGCTTGTCGAATTCTCTCGCCCAGCTATTTGCAATTATTTCCCGTTGACATGTAACTTTCACCCTTTTGTCGGCTCGTTGGTCTAGGGGTATGATTCTCGCTTAGGGTGCGAGAGGTCCCGGGTCCAAATCCCGGACGAGCCCGGAAGTGCTCTTTGGAACCAGTCAATGGCTGTGATTAGTCAAACGAAATATGTCGGAATGAAAATGTTACATCCAAATTTATACAATTCAGGTAGAGTCTAGATATGCGCTTTTCAAATTCTCTCGCCTAGCTATTTGCGATTATGTCCTGTTTTCACGTAACTTTGACCCTTTTGTCGGCTCGTTGGTCTAGGGGTATGATTCTCGCTTTGGGTGCGAGAGGTCCCGGGTCCAAATCCCCGACGAGCCCGGAATTGGTCTTTTAAAAAAGGCAATAGATGTGATTAGTAAAATGAAATATGTCTATACAAAAATGTTACTTCCAAATTTTTTCAACTAACGTAGAGTTTAGAGATGCGCGTGTCGAATTCTCTCGCCCAGCTATTTGCAAATATGTCCCGTTGACATGTAACTTTCACCCTTTTGTCGGCTCGTTGGTCTAGGGGTATGATTCTCGCTTAGGGTGCGAGAGGTCCCGGGTCCAAATCCCGGACGAGCCCGGAATTGGTCTTTTGAAACAGTCAATGGCTGTGATTAGTCAAACGAAAAATTTCTATACGAAAACGTTACTTCCAAATTTATTCAACTAACGTAGAGTCTAGAGATGCGCTTGTCGAATTCTCTCGCCCAGCTATTTGCAATTATTTCCCGTTGACATGTAACTTTCACCCTTTTGTCGGCTCGTTGGTCTAGGGGTATGATTCTCGCTTAGGGTGCGAGAGGTCCCGGGTCCAAATCCCGGACGAGCCCGGAAGTGCTCTTTGGAACCAGTCAATGGCTGTGATTAGTCAAACGAAATATGTCGGAATGAAAATGTTACATCCAAATTTATACAATTCAGGTAGAGTCTAGATATGCGCTTTTCAAATTCTCTCGCCTAGCTATTTGCGATTATGTCCTGTTTTCATGTAACTTTGACCCTTTTGTCGGCTCGTTGGTCTAGGGGTATGATTCTCGCTTTGGGTGCGAGAGGTCCCGGGTCCAAATCCCGGACGAGCCCGGAAGTGCTCTTTTGAAACAGTCAATGGCTGTGATTAGTCAAAGAAAATATGTCGGAATGAAAATGTTACATCCAAATTTATTCAATTAACGTAGAGTCTAGAGATGCTCTTGTCGATATCTCTCGCCCAGCTATTTGCAAATATGTCCCGTTGACATGTAACTTTCACCCTTTGGTCGGCTCGTTGGTCTAGGGGTATGATTCTCGCTTTGGGTGCGAGAGGTCCCGGGTCCAAATCCCCGACGAGCCCGGAATTGGTCTTTTAAAAAAGGCAATAGATGTGATTAGTAAAATGAAATATGTCTATACAAAAATGTTACTTCCAAATTTTTTCAACTAACGTAGAGTCTAGAGATGCGCGTGTCGAATTCTCTCGCCCAGCTATTTGCAAATATGTCCCGTTGACATGTAACTTTCACCCTTTTGTCGGCTCGTTGGTCTAGGGGTATGATTCTCGCTTAGGGTGCGAGAGGTCCCGGGTCCAAATCCCGGACGAGCCCGGAATTGGTCTTTTGAAACAGTCAATGGCTGTGATTAGTCAAACGAAAAATTTCTATACGAAAACGTTACTTCCAAATTTATTCAACTAACGTAGAGTCTAGAGATGCGCTTGTCGAATTCTCTCGCCCAGCTATTTGCAATTATTTCCCGTTGACATGTAACTTTCACCCTTTTGTCGGCTCGTTGGTCTAGGGGTATGATTCTCGCTTAGGGTGCGAGAGGTCCCGGGTCCAAATCCCGGACGAGCCCGGAAGTGCTCTTTTGAAACAGTCAATGGCTGTGATTAGTCAAACGAAATATGTCGGAATGAAAATGTTACATCCAAATTTATACAATTCAGGTAGAGTCTAGATATGCGCTTTTCAAATTCTCTCGCCTAGCTATTTGCGATTATGTCCTGTTTTCACGTAACTTTGACCCTTTTGTCGGCTCGTTGGTCTAGGGGTATGATTCTCGCTTTGGGTGCGAGAGGTCCCGGGTCCAAATCCCCGACGAGCCCGGAATTGGTCTTTTAAAAAAGGCAATAGATGTGATTAGTAAAATGAAATATGTCTATACAAAAATGTTACTTCCAAATTTTTTCAACTAACGTAGAGTTTAGAGATGCGCGTGTCGAATTCTCTCGCCCAGCTATTTGCAAATATGTCCCGTTGACATGTAACTTTCACCCTTTTGTCGGCTCGTTGGTCTAGGGGTATGATTCTCGCTTAGGGTGCGAGAGGTCCCGGGTCCAAATCCCGGACGAGCCCGGAATTGGTCTTTTGAAACAGTCAATGGCTGTGATTAGTCAAACGAAAAATTTCTATACGAAAACGTTACTTCCAAATTTATTCAACTAACGTAGAGTCTAGAGATGCGCTTGTCGAATTCTCTCGCCCAGCTATTTGCAATTATTTCCCGTTGACATGTAACTTTCACCCTTTTGTCGGCTCGTTGGTCTAGGGGTATGATTCTCGCTTAGGGTGCGAGAGGTCCCGGGTCCAAATCCCGGACGAGCCCGGAAGTGCTCTTTGGAACCAGTCAATGGCTGTGATTAGTCAAACGAAATATGTCGGAATGAAAATGTTACATCCAAATTTATACAATTCAGGTAGAGTCTAGATATGCGCTTTTCAAATTCTCTCGCCTAGCTATTTGCGATTATGTCCTGTTTTCATGTAACTTTGACCCTTTTGTCGGCTCGTTGGTCTAGGGGTATGATTCTCGCTTTGGGTGCGAGAGGTCCCGGGTCCAAATCCCGGACGAGCCCGGAAGTGCTCTTTTGAAACAGTCAATGGCTGTGATTAGTCAAAGAAAATATGTCGGAATGAAAATGTTACATCCAAATTTATTCAATTAACGTAGAGTCTAGAGATGCTCTTGTCGATATCTCTCGCCCAGCTATTTGCAAATATGTCCCGTTGACATGTAACTTTCACCCTTTGGTCGGCTCGTTGGTCTAGGGGTATGATTCTCGCTTTGGGTGCGAGAGGTCCCGGGTCCAAATCCCCGACGAGCCCGGAATTGGTCTTTTAAAAAAGGCAATAGATGTGATTAGTAAAATGAAATATGTCTATACAAAAATGTTACTTCCAAATTTTTTCAACTAACGTAGAGTCTAGAGATGCGCGTGTCGAATTCTCTCGCCCAGCTATTTGCAAATATGTCCCGTTGACATGTAACTTTCACCCTTTTGTCGGCTCGTTGGTCTAGGGGTATGATTCTCGCTTAGGGTGCGAGAGGTCCCGGGTCCAAATCCCGGACGAGCCCGGAATTGGTCTTTTGAAACAGTCAATGGCTGTGATTAGTCAAACGAAAAATTTCTATACGAAAACGTTACTTCCAAATTTATTCAACTAACGTAGAGTCTAGAGATGCGCTTGTCGAATTCTCTCGCCCAGCTATTTGCAATTATTTCCCGTTGACATGTAACTTTCACCCTTTTGTCGGCTCGTTGGTCTAGGGGTATGATTCTCGCTTAGGGTGCGAGAGGTCCCGGGTCCAAATCCCGGACGAGCCCGGAAGTGCTCTTTGGAACCAGTCAATGGCTGTGATTAGTCAAACGAAATATGTCGGAATGAAAATGTTACATCCAAATTTATACAATTCAGGTAGAGTCTAGATATGCGCTTTTCAAATTCTCTCGCCTAGCTATTTGCGATTATGTCCTGTTTTCACGTAACTTTGACCCTTTTGTCGGCTCGTTGGTCTAGGGGTATGATTCTCGCTTTGGGTGCGAGAGGTCCCGGGTCCAAATCCCCGACGAGCCCGGAATTGGTCTTTTAAAAAAGGCAATAGATGTGATTAGTAAAATGAAATATGTCTATACAAAAATGTTACTTCCAAATTTTTTCAACTAACGTAGAGTTTAGAGATGCGCGTGTCGAATTCTCTCGCCCAGCTATTTGCAAATATGTCCCGTTGACATGTAACTTTCACCCTTTTGTCGGCTCGTTGGTCTAGGGGTATGATTCTCGCTTAGGGTGCGAGAGGTCCCGGGTCCAAATCCCGGACGAGCCCGGAATTGGTCTTTTGAAACAGTCAATGGCTGTGATTAGTCAAACGAAAAATTTCTATACGAAAACGTTACTTCCAAATTTATTCAACTAACGTAGAGTCTAGAGATGCGCTTGTCGAATTCTCTCGCCCAGCTATTTGCAATTATTTCCCGTTGACATGTAACTTTCACCCTTTTGTCGGCTCGTTGGTCTAGGGGTATGATTCTCGCTTAGGGTGCGAGAGGTCCCGGGTCCAAATCCCGGACGAGCCCGGAAGTGCTCTTTGGAACCAGTCAATGGCTGTGATTAGTCAAACGAAATATGTCGGAATGAAAATGTTACATCCAAATTTATACAATTCAGGTAGAGTCTAGATATGCGCTTTTCAAATTCTCTCGCCTAGCTATTTGCGATTATGTCCTGTTTTCATGTAACTTTGACCCTTTTGTCGGCTCGTTGGTCTAGGGGTATGATTCTCGCTTTGGGTGCGAGAGGTCCCGGGTCCAAATCCCGGACGAGCCCGGAAGTGCTCTTTTGAAACAGTCAATGGCTGTGATTAGTCAAAGAAAATATGTCGGAATGAAAATGTTACATCCAAATTTATTCAATTAACGTAGAGTCTAGAGATGCTCTTGTCGATATCTCTCGCCCAGCTATTTGCAAATATGTCCCGTTGACATGTAACTTTCACCCTTTGGTCGGCTCGTTGGTCTAGGGGTATGATTCTCGCTTTGGGTGCGAGAGGTCCCGGGTCCAAATCCCCGACGAGCCCGGAATTGGTCTTTTAAAAAAGGCAATAGATGTGATTAGTAAAATGAAATATGTCTATACAAAAATGTTACTTCCAAATTTTTTCAACTAACGTAGAGTCTAGAGATGCGCGTGTCGAATTCTCTCGCCCAGCTATTTGCAAATATGTCCCGTTGACATGTAACTTTCACCCTTTTGTCGGCTCGTTGGTCTAGGGGTATGATTCTCGCTTAGGGTGCGAGAGGTCCCGGGTCCAAATCCCGGACGAGCCCGGAATTGGTCTTTTGAAACAGTCAATGGCTGTGATTAGTCAAACGAAAAATTTCTATACGAAAACGTTACTTCCAAATTTATTCAACTAACGTAGAGTCTAGAGATGCGCTTGTCGAATTCTCTCGCCCAGCTATTTGCAATTATTTCCCGTTGACATGTAACTTTCACCCTTTTGTCGGCTCGTTGGTCTAGGGGTATGATTCTCGCTTAGGGTGCGAGAGGTCCCGGGTCCAAATCCCGGACGAGCCCGGAAGTGCTCTTTGGAACCAGTCAATGGCTGTGATTAGTCAAACGAAATATGTCGGAATGAAAATGTTACATCCAAATTTATACAATTCAGGTAGAGTCTAGATATGCGCTTTTCAAATTCTCTCGCCTAGCTATTTGCGATTATGTCCTGTTTTCATGTAACTTTGACCCTTTTGTCGGCTCGTTGGTCTAGGGGTATGATTCTCGCTTTGGGTGCGAGAGGTCCCGGGTCCAAATCCCGGACGAGCCCGGAAGTGCTCTTTTGAAACAGTCAATGGCTGTGATTAGTCAAAGAAAATATGTCGGAATGAAAATGTTACATCCAAATTTATTCAATTAACGTAGAGTCTAGAGATGCTCTTGTCGATATCTCTCGCCCAGCTATTTGCAAATATGTCCCGTTGACATGTAACTTTCACCCTTTGGTCGGCTCGTTGGTCTAGGGGTATGATTCTCGCTTTGGGTGCGAGAGGTCCCGGGTCCAAATCCCGGACGAGCCCGGAATTGGTCTTTTGAAACAGTCAATGGCTGTGATTAGTCAAACGAAAAATTTCTATACGAAAACGTTACTTCCAAATTTATTCAACTAACGTAGAGTCTAGAGATGCGCTTGTCGAATTCTCTCGCCCAGCTATTTGCAATTATTTCCCGTTGACATGTAACTTTCACCCTTTTGTCGGCTCGTTGGTCTAGGGGTATGATTCTCGCTTAGGGTGCGAGAGGTCCCGGGTCCAAATCCCGGACGAGCCCGGAAGTGCTCTTTGGAACCAGTCAATGGCTGTGATTAGTCAAACGAAATATGTCGGAATGAAAATGTTACATCCAAATTTATACAATTCAGGTAGAGTCTAGATATGCGCTTTTCAAATTCTCTCGCCTAGCTATTTGCGATTATGTCCTGTTTTCATGTAACTTTGACCCTTTTGTCGGCTCGTTGGTCTAGGGGTATGATTCTCGCTTTGGGTGCGAGAGGTCCCGGGTCCAAATCCCGGACGAGCCCGGAAGTGCTCTTTTGAAACAGTCAATGGCTGTGATTAGTCAAAGAAAATATGTCGGAATGAAAATGTTACATCCAAATTTATTCAATTAACGTAGAGTCTAGAGATGCTCTTGTCGATATCTCTCGCCCAGCTATTTGCAAATATGTCCCGTTGACATGTAACTTTCACCCTTTGGTCGGCTCGTTGGTCTAGGGGTATGATTCTCGCTTTGGGTGCGAGAGGTCCCGGGTCCAAATCCCCGACGAGCCCGGAATTGGTCTTTTAAAAAAGGCAATAGATGTGATTAGTAAAATGAAATATGTCTATACAAAAATGTTACTTCCAAATTTTTTCAACTAACGTAGAGTCTAGAGATGCGCGTGTCGAATTCTCTCGCCCAGCTATTTGCAAATATGTCCCGTTGACATGTAACTTTCACCCTTTTGTCGGCTCGTTGGTCTAGGGGTATGATTCTCGCTTAGGGTGCGAGAGGTCCCGGGTCCAAATCCCGGACGAGCCCGGAATTGGTCTTTTGAAACAGTCAATGGCTGTGATTAGTCAAACGAAAAATTTCTATACGAAAACGTTACTTCCAAATTTATTCAACTAACGTAGAGTCTAGAGATGCGCTTGTCGAATTCTCTCGCCCAGCTATTTGCAATTATTTCCCGTTGACATGTAACTTTCACCCTTTTGTCGGCTCGTTGGTCTAGGGGTATGATTCTCGCTTAGGGTGCGAGAGGTCCCGGGTCCAAATCCCGGACGAGCCCGGAAGTGCTCTTTTGAAACAGTCAATGGCTGTGATTAGTCAAACGAAATATGTCGGAATGAAAATGTTACATCCAAATTTATACAATTCAGGTAGAGTCTAGATATGCGCTTTTCAAATTCTCTCGCCTAGCTATTTGCGATTATGTCCTGTTTTCACGTAACTTTGACCCTTTTGTCGGCTCGTTGGTCTAGGGGTATGATTCTCGCTTTGGGTGCGAGAGGTCCCGGGTCCAAATCCCCGACGAGCCCGGAATTGGTCTTTTAAAAAAGGCAATAGATGTGATTAGTAAAATGAAATATGTCTATACAAAAATGTTACTTCCAAATTTTTTCAACTAACGTAGAGTTTAGAGATGCGCGTGTCGAATTCTCTCGCCCAGCTATTTGCAAATATGTCCCGTTGACATGTAACTTTCACCCTTTTGTCGGCTCGTTGGTCTAGGGGTATGATTCTCGCTTAGGGTGCGAGAGGTCCCGGGTCCAAATCCCGGACGAGCCCGGAATTGGTCTTTTGAAACAGTCAATGGCTGTGATTAGTCAAACGAAAAATTTCTATACGAAAACGTTACTTCCAAATTTATTCAACTAACGTAGAGTCTAGAGATGCGCTTGTCGAATTCTCTCGCCCAGCTATTTGCAATTATTTCCCGTTGACATGTAACTTTCACCCTTTTGTCGGCTCGTTGGTCTAGGGGTATGATTCTCGCTTAGGGTGCGAGAGGTCCCGGGTCCAAATCCCGGACGAGCCCGGAAGTGCTCTTTGGAACCAGTCAATGGCTGTGATTAGTCAAACGAAATATGTCGGAATGAAAATGTTACATCCAAATTTATACAATTCAGGTAGAGTCTAGATATGCGCTTTTCAAATTCTCTCGCCTAGCTATTTGCGATTATGTCCTGTTTTCATGTAACTTTGACCCTTTTGTCGGCTCGTTGGTCTAGGGGTATGATTCTCGCTTTGGGTGCGAGAGGTCCCGGGTCCAAATCCCGGACGAGCCCGGAAGTGCTCTTTTGAAACAGTCAATGGCTGTGATTAGTCAAAGAAAATATGTCGGAATGAAAATGTTACATCCAAATTTATACAATTCAGGTAGAGTCTAGATATGCGCTTTTCAAATTCTCTCGCCTAGCTATTTGCGATTATGTCCTGTTTTCACGTAACTTTGACCCTTTTGTCGGCTCGTTGGTCTAGGGGTATGATTCTCGCTTTGGGTGCGAGAGGTCCCGGGTCCAAATCCCCGACGAGCCCGGAATTGGTCTTTTAAAAAAGGCAATAGATGTGATTAGTAAAATGAAATATGTCTATACAAAAATGTTACTTCCAAATTTTTTCAACTAACGTAGAGTTTAGAGATGCGCGTGTCGAATTCTCTCGCCCAGCTATTTGCAAATATGTCCCGTTGACATGTAACTTTCACCCTTTTGTCGGCTCGTTGGTCTAGGGGTATGATTCTCGCTTAGGGTGCGAGAGGTCCCGGGTCCAAATCCCGGACGAGCCCGGAATTGGTCTTTTGAAACAGTCAATGGCTGTGATTAGTCAAACGAAAAATTTCTATACGAAAACGTTACTTCCAAATTTATTCAACTAACGTAGAGTCTAGAGATGCGCTTGTCGAATTCTCTCGCCCAGCTATTTGCAATTATTTCCCGTTGACATGTAACTTTCACCCTTTTGTCGGCTCGTTGGTCTAGGGGTATGATTCTCGCTTAGGGTGCGAGAGGTCCCGGGTCCAAATCCCGGACGAGCCCGGAAGTGCTCTTTGGAACCAGTCAATGGCTGTGATTAGTCAAACGAAATATGTCGGAATGAAAATGTTACATCCAAATTTATACAATTCAGGTAGAGTCTAGATATGCGCTTTTCAAATTCTCTCGCCTAGCTATTTGCGATTATGTCCTGTTTTCATGTAACTTTGACCCTTTTGTCGGCTCGTTGGTCTAGGGGTATGATTCTCGCTTTGGGTGCGAGAGGTCCCGGGTCCAAATCCCCGACGAGCCCGGAATTGGTCTTTTAAAAAAGGCAATAGATGTGATTAGTAAAATGAAATATGTCTATACAAAAATGTTACTTCCAAATTTTTTCAACTAACGTAGAGTTTAGAGATGCGCGTGTCGAATTCTCTCGCCCAGCTATTTGCAAATATGTCCCGTTGACATGTAACTTTCACCCTTTTGTCGGCTCGTTGGTCTAGGGGTATGATTCTCGCTTAGGGTGCGAGAGGTCCCGGGTCCAAATCCCGGACGAGCCCGGAATTGGTCTTTTGAAACAGTCAATGGCTGTGATTAGTCAAACGAAAAATTTCTATACGAAAACGTTACTTCCAAATTTATTCAACTAACGTAGAGTCTAGAGATGCGCTTGTCGAATTCTCTCGCCCAGCTATTTGCAATTATTTCCCGTTGACATGTAACTTTCACCCTTTTGTCGGCTCGTTGGTCTAGGGGTATGATTCTCGCTTAGGGTGCGAGAGGTCCCGGGTCCAAATCCCGGACGAGCCCGGAAGTGCTCTTTGGAACCAGTCAATGGCTGTGATTAGTCAAACGAAATATGTCGGAATGAAAATGTTACATCCAAATTTATACAATTCAGGTAGAGTCTAGATATGCGCTTTTCAAATTCTCTCGCCTAGCTATTTGCGATTATGTCCTGTTTTCATGTAACTTTGACCCTTTTGTCGGCTCGTTGGTCTAGGGGTATGATTCTCGCTTTGGGTGCGAGAGGTCCCGGGTCCAAATCCCGGACGAGCCCGGAAGTGCTCTTTTGAAACAGTCAATGGCTGTGATTAGTCAAAGAAAATATGTCGGAATGAAAATGTTACATCCAAATTTATACAATTCAGGTAGAGTCTAGATATGCGCTTTTCAAATTCTCTCGCCTAGCTATTTGCGATTATGTCCTGTTTTCACGTAACTTTGACCCTTTTGTCGGCTCGTTGGTCTAGGGGTATGATTCTCGCTTTGGGTGCGAGAGGTCCCGGGTCCAAATCCCCGACGAGCCCGGAATTGGTCTTTTAAAAAAGGCAATAGATGTGATTAGTAAAATGAAATATGTCTATACAAAAATGTTACTTCCAAATTTTTTCAACTAACGTAGAGTTTAGAGATGCGCGTGTCGAATTCTCTCGCCCAGCTATTTGCAAATATGTCCCGTTGACATGTAACTTTCACCCTTTTGTCGGCTCGTTGGTCTAGGGGTATGATTCTCGCTTAGGGTGCGAGAGGTCCCGGGTCCAAATCCCGGACGAGCCCGGAATTGGTCTTTTGAAACAGTCAATGGCTGTGATTAGTCAAACGAAAAATTTCTATACGAAAACGTTACTTCCAAATTTATTCAACTAACGTAGAGTCTAGAGATGCGCTTGTCGAATTCTCTCGCCCAGCTATTTGCAATTATTTCCCGTTGACATGTAACTTTCACCCTTTTGTCGGCTCGTTGGTCTAGGGGTATGATTCTCGCTTAGGGTGCGAGAGGTCCCGGGTCCAAATCCCGGACGAGCCCGGAAGTGCTCTTTGGAACCAGTCAATGGCTGTGATTAGTCAAACGAAATATGTCGGAATGAAAATGTTACATCCAAATTTATACAATTCAGGTAGAGTCTAGATATGCGCTTTTCAAATTCTCTCGCCTAGCTATTTGCGATTATGTCCTGTTTTCATGTAACTTTGACCCTTTTGTCGGCTCGTTGGTCTAGGGGTATGATTCTCGCTTTGGGTGCGAGAGGTCCCGGGTCCAAATCCCGGACGAGCCCGGAAGTGCTCTTTTGAAACAGTCAATGGCTGTGATTAGTCAAAGAAAATATGTCGGAATGAAAATGTTACATCCAAATTTATTCAATTAACGTAGAGTCTAGAGATGCTCTTGTCGATATCTCTCGCCCAGCTATTTGCAAATATGTCCCGTTGACATGTAACTTTCACCCTTTGGTCGGCTCGTTGGTCTAGGGGTATGATTCTCGCTTTGGGTGCGAGAGGTCCCGGGTCCAAATCCCCGACGAGCCCGGAATTGGTCTTTTAAAAAAGGCAATAGATGTGATTAGTAAAATGAAATATGTCTATACAAAAATGTTACTTCCAAATTTTTTCAACTAACGTAGAGTCTAGAGATGCGCGTGTCGAATTCTCTCGCCCAGCTATTTGCAAATATGTCCCGTTGACATGTAACTTTCACCCTTTTGTCGGCTCGTTGGTCTAGGGGTATGATTCTCGCTTAGGGTGCGAGAGGTCCCGGGTCCAAATCCCGGACGAGCCCGGAATTGGTCTTTTGAAACAGTCAATGGCTGTGATTAGTCAAACGAAAAATTTCTATACGAAAACGTTACTTCCAAATTTATTCAACTAACGTAGAGTCTAGAGATGCGCTTGTCGAATTCTCTCGCCCAGCTATTTGCAATTATTTCCCGTTGACATGTAACTTTCACCCTTTTGTCGGCTCGTTGGTCTAGGGGTATGATTCTCGCTTAGGGTGCGAGAGGTCCCGGGTCCAAATCCCGGACGAGCCCGGAAGTGCTCTTTGGAACCAGTCAATGGCTGTGATTAGTCAAACGAAATATGTCGGAATGAAAATGTTACATCCAAATTTATACAATTCAGGTAGAGTCTAGATATGCGCTTTTCAAATTCTCTCGCCTAGCTATTTGCGATTATGTCCTGTTTTCATGTAACTTTGACCCTTTTGTCGGCTCGTTGGTCTAGGGGTATGATTCTCGCTTTGGGTGCGAGAGGTCCCGGGTCCAAATCCCGGACGAGCCCGGAAGTGCTCTTTTGAAACAGTCAATGGCTGTGATTAGTCAAAGAAAATATGTCGGAATGAAAATGTTACATCCAAATTTATTCAATTAACGTAGAGTCTAGAGATGCTCTTGTCGATATCTCTCGCCCAGCTATTTGCAAATATGTCCCGTTGACATGTAACTTTCACCCTTTGGTCGGCTCGTTGGTCTAGGGGTATGATTCTCGCTTTGGGTGCGAGAGGTCCCGGGTCCAAATCCCCGACGAGCCCGGAATTGGTCTTTTAAAAAAGGCAATAGATGTGATTAGTAAAATGAAATATGTCTATACAAAAATGTTACTTCCAAATTTTTTCAACTAACGTAGAGTCTAGAGATGCGCGTGTCGAATTCTCTCGCCCAGCTATTTGCAAATATGTCCCGTTGACATGTAACTTTCACCCTTTTGTCGGCTCGTTGGTCTAGGGGTATGATTCTCGCTTAGGGTGCGAGAGGTCCCGGGTCCAAATCCCGGACGAGCCCGGAATTGGTCTTTTGAAACAGTCAATGGCTGTGATTAGTCAAACGAAAAATTTCTATACGAAAACGTTACTTCCAAATTTATTCAACTAACGTAGAGTCTAGAGATGCGCTTGTCGAATTCTCTCGCCCAGCTATTTGCAATTATTTCCCGTTGACATGTAACTTTCACCCTTTTGTCGGCTCGTTGGTCTAGGGGTATGATTCTCGCTTAGGGTGCGAGAGGTCCCGGGTCCAAATCCCGGACGAGCCCGGAAGTGCTCTTTGGAACCAGTCAATGGCTGTGATTAGTCAAACGAAATATGTCGGAATGAAAATGTTACATCCAAATTTATACAATTCAGGTAGAGTCTAGATATGCGCTTTTCAAATTCTCTCGCCTAGCTATTTGCGATTATGTCCTGTTTTCACGTAACTTTGACCCTTTTGTCGGCTCGTTGGTCTAGGGGTATGATTCTCGCTTTGGGTGCGAGAGGTCCCGGGTCCAAATCCCCGACGAGCCCGGAATTGGTCTTTTAAAAAAGGCAATAGATGTGATTAGTAAAATGAAATATGTCTATACAAAAATGTTGCTTCCAAATTTTTTCAACTAACGTAGAGTTTAGAGATGCGCGTGTCGAATTCTCTCGCCCAGCTATTTGCAAATATGTCCCGTTGACATGTAACTTTCACCCTTTTGTCGGCTCGTTGGTCTAGGGGTATGATTCTCGCTTAGGGTGCGAGAGGTCCCGGGTCCAAATCCCGGACGAGCCCGGAATTGGTCTTTTGAAACAGTCAATGGCTGTGATTAGTCAAACGAAAAATTTCTATACGAAAACGTTACTTCCAAATTTATTCAACTAACGTAGAGTCTAGAGATGCGCTTGTCGAATTCTCTCGCCCAGCTATTTGCAATTATTTCCCGTTGACATGTAACTTTCACCCTTTTGTCGGCTCGTTGGTCTAGGGGTATGATTCTCGCTTAGGGTGCGAGAGGTCCCGGGTCCAAATCCCGGACGAGCCCGGAAGTGCTCTTTGGAACCAGTCAATGGCTGTGATTAGTCAAACGAAATATGTCGGAATGAAAATGTTACATCCAAATTTATACAATTCAGGTAGAGTCTAGATATGCGCTTTTCAAATTCTCTCGCCTAGCTATTTGCGATTATGTCCTGTTTTCATGTAACTTTGACCCTTTTGTCGGCTCGTTGGTCTAGGGGTATGATTCTCGCTTTGGGTGCGAGAGGTCCCGGGTCCAAATCCCGGACGAGCCCGGAAGTGCTCTTTTGAAACAGTCAATGGCTGTGATTAGTCAAAGAAAATATGTCGGAATGAAAATGTTACATCCAAATTTATTCAATTAACGTAGAGTCTAGAGATGCTCTTGTCGATATCTCTCGCCCAGCTATTTGCAAATATGTCCCGTTGACATGTAACTTTCACCCTTTGGTCGGCTCGTTGGTCTAGGGGTATGATTCTCGCTTTGGGTGCGAGAGGTCCCGGGTCCAAATCCCCGACGAGCCCGGAATTGGTCTTTTAAAAAAGGCAATAGATGTGATTAGTAAAATGAAATATGTCTATACAAAAATGTTACTTCCAAATTTTTTCAACTAACGTAGAGTCTAGAGATGCGCGTGTCGAATTCTCTCGCCCAGCTATTTGCAAATATGTCCCGTTGACATGTAACTTTCACCCTTTTGTCGGCTCGTTGGTCTAGGGGTATGATTCTCGCTTAGGGTGCGAGAGGTCCCGGGTCCAAATCCCGGACGAGCCCGGAATTGGTCTTTTGAAACAGTCAATGGCTGTGATTAGTCAAACGAAAAATTTCTATACGAAAACGTTACTTCCAAATTTATTCAACTAACGTAGAGTCTAGAGATGCGCTTGTCGAATTCTCTCGCCCAGCTATTTGCAATTATTTCCCGTTGACATGTAACTTTCACCCTTTTGTCGGCTCGTTGGTCTAGGGGTATGATTCTCGCTTAGGGTGCGAGAGGTCCCGGGTCCAAATCCCGGACGAGCCCGGAAGTGCTCTTTGGAACCAGTCAATGGCTGTGATTAGTCAAACGAAATATGTCGGAATGAAAATGTTACATCCAAATTTATACAATTCAGGTAGAGTCTAGATATGCGCTTTTCAAATTCTCTCGCCTAGCTATTTGCGATTATGTCCTGTTTTCATGTAACTTTGACCCTTTTGTCGGCTCGTTGGTCTAGGGGTATGATTCTCGCTTTGGGTGCGAGAGGTCCCGGGTCCAAATCCCCGACGAGCCCGGAATTGGTCTTTTAAAAAAGGCAATAGATGTGATTAGTAAAATGAAATATGTCTATACAAAAATGTTACTTCCAAATTTTTTCAACTAACGTAGAGTTTAGAGATGCGCGTGTCGAATTCTCTCGCCCAGCTATTTGCAAATATGTCCCGTTGACATGTAACTTTCACCCTTTTGTCGGCTCGTTGGTCTAGGGGTATGATTCTCGCTTAGGGTGCGAGAGGTCCCGGGTCCAAATCCCGGACGAGCCCGGAATTGGTCTTTTGAAACAGTCAATGGCTGTGATTAGTCAAACGAAAAATTTCTATACGAAAACGTTACTTCCAAATTTATTCAACTAACGTAGAGTCTAGAGATGCGCTTGTCGAATTCTCTCGCCCAGCTATTTGCAATTATTTCCCGTTGACATGTAACTTTCACCCTTTTGTCGGCTCGTTGGTCTAGGGGTATGATTCTCGCTTAGGGTGCGAGAGGTCCCGGGTCCAAATCCCGGACGAGCCCGGAAGTGCTCTTTGGAACCAGTCAATGGCTGTGATTAGTCAAACGAAATATGTCGGAATGAAAATGTTACATCCAAATTTATACAATTCAGGTAGAGTCTAGATATGCGCTTTTCAAATTCTCTCGCCTAGCTATTTGCGATTATGTCCTGTTTTCATGTAACTTTGACCCTTTTGTCGGCTCGTTGGTCTAGGGGTATGATTCTCGCTTTGGGTGCGAGAGGTCCCGGGTCCAAATCCCGGACGAGCCCGGAAGTGCTCTTTTGAAACAGTCAATGGCTGTGATTAGTCAAAGAAAATATGTCGGAATGAAAATGTTACATCCAAATTTATTCAATTAACGTAGAGTCTAGAGATGCTCTTGTCGATATCTCTCGCCCAGCTATTTGCAAATATGTCCCGTTGACATGTAACTTTCACCCTTTGGTCGGCTCGTTGGTCTAGGGGTATGATTCTCGCTTTGGGTGCGAGAGGTCCCGGGTCCAAATCCCCGACGAGCCCGGAATTGGTCTTTTAAAAAAGGCAATAGATGTGATTAGTAAAATGAAATATGTCTATACAAAAATGTTACTTCCAAATTTTTTCAACTAACGTAGAGTCTAGAGATCCGCGTGTCGAATTCTCTCGCCCAGCTATTTGCAAATATGTCCCGTTGACATGTAACTTTCACCCTTTTGTCGGCTCGTTGGTCTAGGGGTATGATTCTCGCTTAGGGTGCGAGAGGTCCCGGGTCCAAATCCCGGACGAGCCCGGAATTGGTCTTTTGAAACAGTCAATGGCTGTGATTAGTCAAACGAAAAATTTCTATACGAAAACGTTACTTCCAAATTTATTCAACTAACGTAGAGTCTAGAGATGCGCTTGTCGAATTCTCTCGCCCAGCTATTTGCAATTATTTCCCGTTGACATGTAACTTTCACCCTTTTGTCGGCTCGTTGGTCTAGGGGTATGATTCTCGCTTAGGGTGCGAGAGGTCCCGGGTCCAAATCCCGGACGAGCCCGGAAGTGCTCTTTGGAACCAGTCAATGGCTGTGATTAGTCAAACGAAATATGTCGGAATGAAAATGTTACATCCAAATTTATACAATTCAGGTAGAGTCTAGATATGCGCTTTTCAAATTCTCTCGCCTAGCTATTTGCGATTATGTCCTGTTTTCATGTAACTTTGACCCTTTTGTCGGCTCGTTGGTCTAGGGGTATGATTCTCGCTTTGGGTGCGAGAGGTCCCGGGTCCAAATCCCGGACGAGCCCGGAAGTGCTCTTTTGAAACAGTCAATGGCTGTGATTAGTCAAAGAAAATATGTCGGAATGAAAATGTTACATCCAAATTTATTCAATTAACGTAGAGTCTAGAGATGCTCTTGTCGATATCTCTCGCCCAGCTATTTGCAAATATGTCCCGTTGACATGTAACTTTCACCCTTTGGTCGGCTCGTTGGTCT
Source organism: Gasterosteus aculeatus (assembly GCF_964276395.1). NCBI lineage: Eukaryota > Metazoa > Chordata > Actinopteri > Perciformes > Gasterosteidae > Gasterosteus > Gasterosteus aculeatus. The sequence continues at coordinate 18,257,899 of NC_135691.1, read as the reverse complement.
AGGGGTATGATTCTCGCTTTGGGTGCGAGAGGTCCCGGGTCCAAATCCCCGACGAGCCCGGAATTGGTCTTTTAAAAAAGGCAATAGATGTGATTAGTAAAATGAAATATGTCTATACAAAAATGTTACTTCCAAATTTTTTCAACTAACGTAGAGTCTAGAGATCCGCGTGTCGAATTCTCTCGCCCAGCTATTTGCAAATATGTCCCGTTGACATGTAACTTTCACCCTTTTGTCGGCTCGTTGGTCTAGGGGTATGATTCTCGCTTAGGGTGCGAGAGGTCCCGGGTCC
>NC_135691.1:18252607-18255107 GCF_964276395.1 Gasterosteus aculeatus | reverse complement strand
CTCGTTGGTCTAGGGGTATGATTCTCGCTTTGGGTGCGAGAGGTCCCGGGTCCAAATCCCGGACGAGCCCGGAAGTGCTCTTTTGAAACAGTCAATGGCTGTGATTAGTCAAAGAAAATATGTCGGAATGAAAATGTTACATCCAAATTTATTCAATTAACGTAGAGTCTAGAGATGCTCTTGTCGATATCTCTCGCCCAGCTATTTGCAAATATGTCCCGTTGACATGTAACTTTCACCCTTTGGTCGGCTCGTTGGTCTAGGGGTATGATTCTCGCTTTGGGTGCGAGAGGTCCCGGGTCCAAATCCCCGACGAGCCCGGAATTGGTCTTTTAAAAAAGGCAATAGATGTGATTAGTAAAATGAAATATGTCTATACAAAAATGTTACTTCCAAATTTTTTCAACTAACGTAGAGTCTAGAGATGCGCGTGTCGAATTCTCTCGCCCAGCTATTTGCAAATATGTCCCGTTGACATGTAACTTTCACCCTTTTGTCGGCTCGTTGGTCTAGGGGTATGATTCTCGCTTAGGGTGCGAGAGGTCCCGGGTCCAAATCCCGGACGAGCCCGGAATTGGTCTTTTGAAACAGTCAATGGCTGTGATTAGTCAAACGAAAAATTTCTATACGAAAACGTTACTTCCAAATTTATTCAACTAACGTAGAGTCTAGAGATGCGCTTGTCGAATTCTCTCGCCCAGCTATTTGCAATTATTTCCCGTTGACATGTAACTTTCACCCTTTTGTCGGCTCGTTGGTCTAGGGGTATGATTCTCGCTTAGGGTGCGAGAGGTCCCGGGTCCAAATCCCGGACGAGCCCGGAAGTGCTCTTTTGAAACAGTCAATGGCTGTGATTAGTCAAACGAAATATGTCGGAATGAAAATGTTACATCCAAATTTATACAATTCAGGTAGAGTCTAGATATGCGCTTTTCAAATTCTCTCGCCTAGCTATTTGCGATTATGTCCTGTTTTCATGTAACTTTGACCCTTTTGTCGGCTCGTTGGTCTAGGGGTATGATTCTCGCTTTGGGTGCGAGAGGTCCCGGGTCCAAATCCCCGACGAGCCCGGAATTGGTCTTTTAAAAAAGGCAATAGATGTGATTAGTAAAATGAAATATGTCTATACAAAAATGTTACTTCCAAATTTTTTCAACTAACGTAGAGTCTAGAGATGCGCGTGTCGAATTCTCTCGCCCAGCTATTTGCAAATATGTCCCGTTGACATGTAACTTTCACCCTTTTGTCGGCTCGTTGGTCTAGGGGTATGATTCTCGCTTAGGGTGCGAGAGGTCCCGGGTCCAAATCCCGGACGAGCCCGGAATTGGTCTTTTGAAACAGTCAATGGCTGTGATTAGTCAAACGAAAAATTTCTATACGAAAACGTTACTTCCAAATTTATTCAACTAACGTAGAGTCTAGAGATGCGCTTGTCGAATTCTCTCGCCCAGCTATTTGCAATTATTTCCCGTTGACATGTAACTTTCACCCTTTTGTCGGCTCGTTGGTCTAGGGGTATGATTCTCGCTTAGGGTGCGAGAGGTCCCGGGTCCAAATCCCGGACGAGCCCGGAAGTGCTCTTTGGAACCAGTCAATGGCTGTGATTAGTCAAACGAAATATGTCGGAATGAAAATGTTACATCCAAATTTATACAATTCAGGTAGAGTCTAGATATGCGCTTTTCAAATTCTCTCGCCTAGCTATTTGCGATTATGTCCTGTTTTCATGTAACTTTGACCCTTTTGTCGGCTCGTTGGTCTAGGGGTATGATTCTCGCTTTGGGTGCGAGAGGTCCCGGGTCCAAATCCCGGACGAGCCCGGAAGTGCTCTTTTGAAACAGTCAATGGCTGTGATTAGTCAAAGAAAATATGTCGGAATGAAAATGTTACATCCAAATTTATTCAATTAACGTAGAGTCTAGAGATGCTCTTGTCGATATCTCTCGCCCAGCTATTTGCAAATATGTCCCGTTGACATGTAACTTTCACCCTTTGGTCGGCTCGTTGGTCTAGGGGTATGATTCTCGCTTTGGGTGCGAGAGGTCCCGGGTCCAAATCCCCGACGAGCCCGGAATTGGTCTTTTAAAAAAGGCAATAGATGTGATTAGTAAAATGAAATATGTCTATACAAAAATGTTACTTCCAAATTTTTTCAACTAACGTAGAGTCTAGAGATCCGCGTGTCGAATTCTCTCGCCCAGCTATTTGCAAATATGTCCCGTTGACATGTAACTTTCACCCTTTTGTCGGCTCGTTGGTCTAGGGGTATGATTCTCGCTTAGGGTGCGAGAGGTCCCGGGTCCAAATCCCGGACGAGCCCGGAATTGGTCTTTTGAAACAGTCAATGGCTGTGATTAGTCAAACGAAAAATTTCTATACGAAAACGTTACTTCCAAATTTATTCAACTAACGTAGAGTCTAGAGATGCGCTTGTCGAATTCTCTCGCCCAGCTATTTGCAATTATTTTCCGTTGACATGTAACTTTCACCCTTTTGTCGG
>NC_135691.1:18212607-18250107 GCF_964276395.1 Gasterosteus aculeatus | reverse complement strand
CTTGCCTGGCCAAATAGGATTTTGTCCCATGGACATAGCATTAATAGTTTTTGTCGGCTCGTTGGTCTAGGGGTATGATTCTCGCTTTGGGTGCGAGAGGTCCCGGGTCCAAATCCCGGACGAGCCCGGGATAGGTCTTTTGAAAGTCAATAGATGTGATAAGTAAAATGAAATATGTCTATACGAAAATGAAACTTCCAAATTTTTTCAACAACGTAGAGTCTAGAGATGCTCTTGTCGATATCTCTCGCCCAGCTATTTGCAATTATTTCCCGTTGACATGTAACTTTCACCCTTTTGTCGGCTCGTTGGTCTAGGGGTATGATTCTCGCTTTGGGTGCGAGAGGTCCCGGGTCCAAATCCCGGACGAGCCCGGAAGTGCTCTTTTGAAACAGTCAATGGCTGTGATTAGTCAAAGAAAATATGTCGGAATGAAAATGTTACATCCAAATTTATTCAATTAACGTAGAGTCTAGAGATGCTCTTGTCGATATCTCTCGCCCAGCTATTTGCAATTATTTCCCGTTGACATGTAACTTTCACCCTTTGGTCGGCTCGTTGGTCTAGGGGTATGATTCTCGCTTTGGGTGCGAGAGGTCCCGGGTCCAAATCCCGGACGAGCCCGGAATTGGTCTTTTAAAAAAGGCAATAGATGTGTTTAGTAAAATGAAATATGTCTATACAAAAATGTTACTTCCAAATTTTTTCAACTAACGTAGAGTCTAGAGATGCGCGTGTCGAATTCTCTCGCCCGGCTATTTGCAAATATGTCCCGTTGACATGTAACTTTCACCCTTTTGTCGGCTCGTTGGTCTAGGGGTATGATTCTCGCTTAGGGTGCGAGAGGTCCCGGGTCCAAATCCCGGACGAGCCCGGAATTGGTCTTTTGAAACAGTCAATGGCTGTTATTAGTCAAATGAAAAATTTCTATACGAAAACGTTACTTCCAAATTTATTCAACTAACGTAGAGTCTAGAGATGCGCTTGTCGAATTCTCTCGCCCAGCTATTTGCAATTATTTCCCGTTGACATGTAACTTTCACCCTTTTGTCGGCTCGTTGGTCTAGGGGTATGATTCTCGCTTAGGGTGCGAGAGGTCCCGGGTCCAAATCCCGGACGAGCCCGGAAGTGCTCTTTTGAAACAGTCAATGGCTGTGATTAGTCAAACGAAATATGTCGGAATGAAAATGTTACATCCAAATTTATACAATTCAGGTAGAGTCTAGATATGCGCTTTTCAAATTCTCTCGCCTAGCTATTTGCGATTATGTCCTGTTTTCATGTAACTTTGACCCTTTTGTCGGCTCGTTGGTCTAGGGGTATGATTCTCGCTTTGGGTGCGAGAGGTCCCGGGTCCAAATCCCCGACGAGCCCGGAATTGGTCTTTTAAAAAAGGCAATAGATGTGATTAGTAAAATGAAATATGTCTATACAAAAATGTTACTTCCAAATTTTTTCAACTAACGTAGAGTCTAGAGATGCGCGTGTCGAATTCTCTCGCCCAGCTATTTGCAAATATGTCCCGTTGACATGTAACTTTCACCCTTTTGTCGGCTCGTTGGTCTAGGGGTATGATTCTCGCTTAGGGTGCGAGAGGTCCCGGGTCCAAATCCCGGACGAGCCCGGAATTGGTCTTTTGAAACAGTCAATGGCTGTGATTAGTCAAACGAAAAATTTCTATACGAAAACGTTACTTCCAAATTTATTCAACTAACGTAGAGTCTAGAGATGCGCTTGTCGAATTCTCTCGCCCAGCTATTTGCAATTATTTCCCGTTGACATGTAACTTTCACCCTTTTGTCGGCTCGTTGGTCTAGGGGTATGATTCTCGCTTAGGGTGCGAGAGGTCCCGGGTCCAAATCCCGGACGAGCCCGGAAGTGCTCTTTTGAAACAGTCAATGGCTGTGATTAGTCAAACGAAATATGTCGGAATGAAAATGTTACATCCAAATTTATACAATTCAGGTAGAGTCTAGATATGCGCTTTTCAAATTCTCTCGCCTAGCTATTTGCGATTATGTCCTGTTTTCATGTAACTTTGACCCTTTTGTCGGCTCGTTGGTCTAGGGGTATGATTCTCGCTTTGGGTGCGAGAGGTCCCGGGTCCAAATCCCGGACGAGCCCGGAATTGGTCTTTTAAAAAAGGCAATAGATGTGTTTAGTAAAATGAAATATGTCTATACAAAAATGTTACTTCCGAATTTTTTCAACTAACGTAGAGTCTAGAGATGCGCGTGTCGAATTCTCTCGCCCGGCTATTTGCAAATATGTCCCGTTGACATGTAACTTTCACCCTTTTGTCGGCTCGTTGGTCTAGGGGTATGATTCTCGCTTAGGGTGCGAGAGGTCCCGGGTCCAAATCCCGGACGAGCCCGGAATTGGTCTTTTGAAACAGTCAATGGCTGTGATTAGTCAAACGAAAAATTTCTATAAGAAAACGTTACTTCCAAATTTATTCAACTAACGTAGAGTCTAGAGATGCGCTTGTCGAATTCTCTCGCCCAGCTATTTGCAATTATTTCCCGTTGACATGTAACTTTCACCCTTTTGTCGGCTCGTTGGTCTAGGGGTATGATTCTCGCTTAGGGTGCGAGAGGTCCCGGGTCCAAATCCCGGACGAGCCCGGAAGTGCTCTTTTGAAACAGTCAATGGCTGTGATTAGTCAAACGAAATATGTCGGAATGAAAATGTTACATCCAAATTTATACAATTCAGGTAGAGTCTAGATATGCGCTTTTCAAATTCTCTCGCCTAGCTATTTGCGATTATGTCCTGTTTTCATGTAACTTTGACCCTTTTGTCGGCTCGTTGGTCTAGGGGTATGATTCTCGCTTTGGGTGCGAGAGGTCCCGGGTCCAAATCCCGGACGAGCCCGGAAGTGCTCTTTTGAAACAGTCAATGGCTGTGATTAGTCAAAGAAAATATGTCGGAATGAAAATGTTACATCCAAATTTATTCAATTAACGTAGAGTCTAGAGATGCTCTTGTCGATATCTCTCGCCCAGCTATTTGCAATTATTTCCCGTTGACATGTAACTTTCACCCTTTGGTCGGCTCGTTGGTCTAGGGGTATGATTCTCGCTTTGGGTGCGAGAGGTCCCGGGTCCAAATCCCGGACGAGCCCGGGATAGGTCTTTTGAAAGTCAATAGATGTGATAAGTAAAATGAAATATGTCTATACGAAAATGTAACTTCCAAATTTTTTCAACTAACGTAGAGTCTAGAGATGCTCTTGTCGATATCTCTCGCCCAGCTATTTGCAATTATTTCCCGTTGACATGTAACTTTCACCCTTTTGTCGGCTCGTTGGTCTAGGGGTATGATTCTCGCTTTGGGTGCGAGAGGTCCCGGGTCCAAATCCCGGACGAGCCCGGAAGTGCTCTTTTGAAACAGTCAATGGCTGTGATTAGTCAAAGAAAATATGTCGGAATGAAAATGTTACATCCAAATTTATTCAATTAACGTAGAGTCTAGAGATGCTCTTGTCGATATCTCTCGCCCAGCTATTTGCAAATATGTCCCGTTGACATGTAACTTTCACCCTTTGGTCGGCTCGTTGGTCTAGGGGTATGATTCTCGCTTTGGGTGCGAGAGGTCCCGGGTCCAAATCCCGGACGAGCCCGGAATTGGTCTTTTAAAAAAGGCAATAGATGTGATTAGTAAAATGAAATATGTCTATACAAAAATGTTACTTCCAAATTTTTTCAACTAACGTAGAGTCTAGAGATGCGCGTGTCGAATTCTCTCGCCCAGCTATTTGCAAATATGTCCCGTTGACATGTAACTTTCACCCTTTTGTCGGCTCGTTGGTCTAGGGGTATGATTCTCGCTTAGGGTGCGAGAGGTCCCGGGTCCAAATCCCGGACGAGCCCGGAATTGGTCTTTTGAAACAGTCAATGGCTGTGATTAGTCAAACGAAAAATTTCTATACGAAAACGTTACTTCCAAATTTATTCAACTAACGTAGAGTCTAGAGATGCGCTTGTCGAATTCTCTCGCCCAGCTATTTGCAATTATTTCCCGTTGACATGTAACTTTCACCCTTTTGTCGGCTCGTTGGTCTAGGGGTATGATTCTCGCTTAGGGTGCGAGAGGTCCCGGGTCCAAATCCCGGACGAGCCCGGAAGTGCTCTTTTGAAACAGTCAATGGCTGTGATTAGTCAAACGAAATATGTCGGAATGAAAATGTTACATCCAAATTTATACAATTCAGGTAGAGTCTAGATATGCGCTTTTCAAATTCTCTCGCCTAGCTATTTGCGATTATGTCCTGTTTTCATGTAACTTTGACCCTTTTGTCGGCTCGTTGGTCTAGGGGTATGATTCTCGCTTTGGGTGCGAGAGGTCCCGGGTCCAAATCCCCGACGAGCCCGGAATTGGTCTTTTAAAAAAGGCAATAGATGTGATTAGTAAAATGAAATATGTCTATACAAAAATGTTACTTCCAAATTTTTTCAACTAACGTAGAGTCTAGAGATGCGCGTGTCGAATTCTCTCGCCCAGCTATTTGCAAATATGTCCCGTTGACATGTAACTTTCACCCTTTTGTCGGCTCGTTGGTCTAGGGGTATGATTCTCGCTTAGGGTGCGAGAGGTCCCGGGTCCAAATCCCGGACGAGCCCGGAATTGGTCTTTTGAAACAGTCAATGGCTGTGATTAGTCAAACGAAATATGTCGGAATGAAAATGTTACATCCAAATTTATACAATTCAGGTAGAGTCTAGATATGCGCTTTTCAAATTCTCTCGCCTAGCTATTTGCGATTATGTCCTGTTTTCATGTAACTTTGACCCTTTTGTCGGCTCGTTGGTCTAGGGGTATGATTCTCGCTTCGGGTGCGAGAGGTCCCGGGTTCAAATCCCGGACGAGCCCGATGGAACTTATTTGATGCTGTTAGCGGTTGTAATTTGTAAATGATGACAAAAAAGTTACTCCCCAATTTGGTCAGTGAACGACCATATTGCTAGTATGTTTCCAAAAAATAGGCAAACACAACAAACTAGTTAAAAAAAACAAGCAATTTGTTGACCACGGATACGCTGATTCAATTCTCTTGCCTGGCCAAATAGGATTTTGTCCCATGGACATAGCATTAATAGTTTTTGTCGGCTCGTTGGTCTAGGGGTATGATTCTCGCTTTGGGTGCGAGAGGTCCCGGGTCCAAATCCCGGACGAGCCCGGGATAGGTCTTTTGAAAGTCAATAGATGTGATAAGTAAAATGAAATATGTCTATACGAAAATGAAACTTCCAAATTTTTTCAACAACGTAGAGTCTAGAGATGCTCTTGTCGATATCTCTCGCCCAGCTATTTGCAATTATTTCCCGTTGACATGTAACTTTCACCCTTTTGTCGGCTCGTTGGTCTAGGGGTATGATTCTCGCTTTGGGTGCGAGAGGTCCCGGGTCCAAATCCCGGACGAGCCCGGAAGTGCTCTTTTGAAACAGTCAATGGCTGTGATTAGTCAAAGAAAATATGTCGGAATGAAAATGTTACATCCAAATTTATTCAATTAACGTAGAGTCTAGAGATGCTCTTGTCGATATCTCTCGCCCAGCTATTTGCAATTATTTCCCGTTGACATGTAACTTTCACCCTTTGGTCGGCTCGTTGGTCTAGGGGTATGATTCTCGCTTTGGGTGCGAGAGGTCCCGGGTCCAAATCCCGGACGAGCCCGGAATTGGTCTTTTAAAAAAGGCAATAGATGTGTTTAGTAAAATGAAATATGTCTATACAAAAATGTTACTTCCAAATTTTTTCAACTAACGTAGAGTCTAGAGATGCGTGTGTCGAATTCTCTCGCCCGGCTATTTGCAAATATGTCCCGTTGACATGTAACTTTCACCCTTTTGTCGGCTCGTTGGTCTAGGGGTATGATTCTCGCTTAGGGTGCGAGAGGTCCCGGGTCCAAATCCCGGACGAGCCCGGAATTGGTCTTTTGAAACAGTCAATGGCTGTGATTAGTCAAATGAAAAATTTCTATACGAAAACGTTACTTCCAAATTTATTCAACTAACGTAGAGTCTAGAGATGCGCTTGTCGAATTCTCTCGCCCAGCTATTTGCAATTATTTCCCGTTGACATGTAACTTTCACCCTTTTGTCGGCTCGTTGGTCTAGGGGTATGATTCTCGCTTAGGGTGCGAGAGGTCCCGGGTCCAAATCCCGGACGAGCCCGGAAGTGCTCTTTTGAAACAGTCAATGGCTGTGATTAGTCAAACGAAATATGTCGGAATGAAAATGTTACATCCAAATTTATACAATTCAGGTAGAGTCTAGATATGCGCTTTTCAAATTCTCTCGCCTAGCTATTTGCGATTATGTCCTGTTTTCATGTAACTTTGACCCTTTTGTCGGCTCGTTGGTCTAGGGGTATGATTCTCGCTTTGGGTGCGAGAGGTCCCGGGTCCAAATCCCCGACGAGCCCGGAATTGGTCTTTTAAAAAAGGCAATAGATGTGATTAGTAAAATGAAATATGTCTATACAAAAATGTTACTTCCAAATTTTTTCAACTAACGTAGAGTCTAGAGATGCGCGTGTCGAATTCTCTCGCCCAGCTATTTGCAAATATGTCCCGTTGACATGTAACTTTCACCCTTTTGTCGGCTCGTTGGTCTAGGGGTATGATTCTCGCTTAGGGTGCGAGAGGTCCCGGGTCCAAATCCCGGACGAGCCCGGAATTGGTCTTTTGAAACAGTCAATGGCTGTGATTAGTCAAACGAAATATGTCGGAATGAAAATGTTACATCCAAATTTATACAATTCAGGTAGAGTCTAGATATGCGCTTTTCAAATTCTCTCGCCTAGCTATTTGCGATTATGTCCTGTTTTCATGTAACTTTGACCCTTTTGTCGGCTCGTTGGTCTAGGGGTATGATTCTCGCTTCGGGTGCGAGAGGTCCCGGGTTCAAATCCCGGACGAGCCCGATGGAACTTATTTGATGCTGTTAGCGGTTGTAATTTGTAAATGATGACAAAAAAGTTACTCCCCAATTTGGTCAGTGAACGACCATATTGCTAGTATGTTTCCAAAAAATAGGCAAACACAACAAACTAGTTAAAAAAAACAAGCAATTTGTTGACCACGGATACGCTGATTCAATTCTCTTGCCTGGCCAAATAGGATTTTGTCCCATGGACATAGCATTAATAGTTTTTGTCGGCTCGTTGGTCTAGGGGTATGATTCTCGCTTTGGGTGCGAGAGGTCCCGGGTCCAAATCCCGGACGAGCCCGGGATAGGTCTTTTGAAAGTCAATAGATGTGATAAGTAAAATGAAATATGTCTATACGAAAATGAAACTTCCAAATTTTTTCAACAACGTAGAGTCTAGAGATGCTCTTGTCGATATCTCTCGCCCAGCTATTTGCAATTATTTCCCGTTGACATGTAACTTTCACCCTTTTGTCGGCTCGTTGGTCTAGGGGTATGATTCTCGCTTTGGGTGCGAGAGGTCCCGGGTCCAAATCCCGGACGAGCCCGGAAGTGCTCTTTTGAAACAGTCAATGGCTGTGATTAGTCAAAGAAAATATGTCGGAATGAAAATGTTACATCCAAATTTATTCAATTAACGTAGAGTCTAGAGATGCTCTTGTCGATATCTCTCGCCCAGCTATTTGCAATTATTTCCCGTTGACATGTAACTTTCACCCTTTGGTCGGCTCGTTGGTCTAGGGGTATGATTCTCGCTTTGGGTGCGAGAGGTCCCGGGTCCAAATCCCGGACGAGCCCGGAATTGGTCTTTTAAAAAAGGCAATAGATGTGTTTAGTAAAATGAAATATGTCTATACAAAAATGTTACTTCCAAATTTTTTCAACTAACGTAGAGTCTAGAGATGCGTGTGTCGAATTCTCTCGCCCGGCTATTTGCAAATATGTCCCGTTGACATGTAACTTTCACCCTTTTGTCGGCTCGTTGGTCTAGGGGTATGATTCTCGCTTAGGGTGCGAGAGGTCCCGGGTCCAAATCCCGGACGAGCCCGGAATTGGTCTTTTGAAACAGTCAATGGCTGTGATTAGTCAAATGAAAAATTTCTATACGAAAACGTTACTTCCAAATTTATTCAACTAACGTAGAGTCTAGAGATGCGCTTGTCGAATTCTCTCGCCCAGCTATTTGCAATTATTTCCCGTTGACATGTAACTTTCACCCTTTTGTCGGCTCGTTGGTCTAGGGGTATGATTCTCGCTTAGGGTGCGAGAGGTCCCGGGTCCAAATCCCGGACGAGCCCGGAAGTGCTCTTTTGAAACAGTCAATGGCTGTGATTAGTCAAACGAAATATGTCGGAATGAAAATGTTACATCCAAATTTATACAATTCAGGTAGAGTCTAGATATGCGCTTTTCAAATTCTCTCGCCTAGCTATTTGCGATTATGTCCTGTTTTCATGTAACTTTGACCCTTTTGTCGGCTCGTTGGTCTAGGGGTATGATTCTCGCTTTGGGTGCGAGAGGTCCCGGGTCCAAATCCCCGACGAGCCCGGAATTGGTCTTTTAAAAAAGGCAATAGATGTGATTAGTAAAATGAAATATGTCTATACAAAAATGTTACTTCCAAATTTTTTCAACTAACGTAGAGTCTAGAGATGCGCGTGTCGAATTCTCTCGCCCAGCTATTTGCAAATATGTCCCGTTGACATGTAACTTTCACCCTTTTGTCGGCTCGTTGGTCTAGGGGTATGATTCTCGCTTAGGGTGCGAGAGGTCCCGGGTCCAAATCCCGGACGAGCCCGGAATTGGTCTTTTGAAACAGTCAATGGCTGTGATTAGTCAAACGAAAAATTTCTATACGAAAACGTTACTTCCAAATTTATTCAACTAACGTAGAGTCTAGAGATGCGCTTGTCGAATTCTCTCGCCCAGCTATTTGCAATTATTTCCCGTTGACATGTAACTTTCACCCTTTTGTCGGCTCGTTGGTCTAGGGGTATGATTCTCGCTTAGGGTGCGAGAGGTCCCGGGTCCAAATCCCGGACGAGCCCGGAAGTGCTCTTTTGAAACAGTCAATGGCTGTGATTAGTCAAACGAAATATGTCGGAATGAAAATGTTACATCCAAATTTATACAATTCAGGTAGAGTCTAGATATGCGCTTTTCAAATTCTCTCGCCTAGCTATTTGCGATTATGTCCTGTTTTCATGTAACTTTGACCCTTTTGTCGGCTCGTTGGTCTAGGGGTATGATTCTCGCTTTGGGTGCGAGAGGTCCCGGGTCCAAATCCCGGACGAGCCCGGAATTGGTCTTTTAAAAAAGGCAATAGATGTGTTTAGTAAAATGAAATATGTCTATACAAAAATGTTACTTCCGAATTTTTTCAACTAACGTAGAGTCTAGAGATGCTCTTGTCGATATCTCTCGCCCAGCTATTTGCAAGTATTTCCCGTTGACATGTAACTTTCACCCTTTGGTCGGCTCGTTGGTCTAGGGGTATGATTCTCGCTTTGGGTGCGAGAGGTCCCGGGTCCAAATCCCGGACGAGCCCGGAAGTGCTCTTTTGAAACAGTCAATGGCTGTGATTAGTCAAACGAAATATGTCGGAATGAAAATGTTACATCCAAATTTATACAATTCAGGTAGAGTCTAGATATGCGCTTTTCAAATTCTCTCGCCTAGCTATTTGCGATTATGTCCTGTTTTCATGTAACTTTGACCCTTTTGTCGGCTCGTTGGTCTAGGGGTATGATTCTCGCTTTGGGTGCGAGAGGTCCCGGGTCCAAATCCCGGACGAGCCCGGAAGTGCTCTTTTGAAACAGTCAATGGCTGTGATTAGTCAAAGAAAATATGTCGGAATGAAAATGTTACATCCAAATTTATTCAATTAACGTAGAGTCTAGAGATGCTCTTGTCGATATCTCTCGCCCAGCTATTTGCAATTATTTCCCGTTGACATGTAACTTTCACCCTTTGGTCGGCTCGTTGGTCTAGGGGTATGATTCTCGCTTTGGGTGCGAGAGGTCCCGGGTCCAAATCCCGGACGAGCCCGGGATAGGTCTTTTGAAAGTCAATAGATGTGATAAGTAAAATGAAATATGTCTATACGAAAATGTAACTTCCAAATTTTTTCAACTAACGTAGAGTCTAGAGATGCTCTTGTCGATATCTCTCGCCCAGCTATTTGCAATTATTTCCCGTTGACATGTAACTTTCACCCTTTTGTCGGCTCGTTGGTCTAGGGGTATGATTCTCGCTTTGGGTGCGAGAGGTCCCGGGTCCAAATCCCGGACGAGCCCGGAAGTGCTCTTTTGAAACAGTCAATGGCTGTGATTAGTCAAAGAAAATATGTCGGAATGAAAATGTTACATCCAAATTTATTCAATTAACGTAGAGTCTAGAGATGCTCTTGTCGATATCTCTCGCCCAGCTATTTGCAAATATGTCCCGTTGACATGTAACTTTCACCCTTTGGTCGGCTCGTTGGTCTAGGGGTATGATTCTCGCTTTGGGTGCGAGAGGTCCCGGGTCCAAATCCCGGACGAGCCCGGAATTGGTCTTTTAAAAAAGGCAATAGATGTGATTAGTAAAATGAAATATGTCTATACAAAAATGTTACTTCCAAATTTTTTCAACTAACGTAGAGTCTAGAGATGCGCGTGTCGAATTCTCTCGCCCAGCTATTTGCAAATATGTCCCGTTGACATGTAACTTTCACCCTTTTGTCGGCTCGTTGGTCTAGGGGTATGATTCTCGCTTAGGGTGCGAGAGGTCCCGGGTCCAAATCCCGGACGAGCCCGGAATTGGTCTTTTGAAACAGTCAATGGCTGTGATTAGTCAAACGAAAAATTTCTATACGAAAACGTTACTTCCAAATTTATTCAACTAACGTAGAGTCTAGAGATGCGCTTGTCGAATTCTCTCGCCCAGCTATTTGCAATTATTTCCCGTTGACATGTAACTTTCACCCTTTTGTCGGCTCGTTGGTCTAGGGGTATGATTCTCGCTTAGGGTGCGAGAGGTCCCGGGTCCAAATCCCGGACGAGCCCGGAAGTGCTCTTTTGAAACAGTCAATGGCTGTGATTAGTCAAACGAAATATGTCGGAATGAAAATGTTACATCCAAATTTATACAATTCAGGTAGAGTCTAGATATGCGCTTTTCAAATTCTCTCGCCTAGCTATTTGCGATTATGTCCTGTTTTCATGTAACTTTGACCCTTTTGTCGGCTCGTTGGTCTAGGGGTATGATTCTCGCTTTGGGTGCGAGAGGTCCCGGGTCCAAATCCCCGACGAGCCCGGAATTGGTCTTTTAAAAAAGGCAATAGATGTGATTAGTAAAATGAAATATGTCTATACAAAAATGTTACTTCCAAATTTTTTCAACTAACGTAGAGTCTAGAGATGCGCGTGTCGAATTCTCTCGCCCAGCTATTTGCAAATATGTCCCGTTGACATGTAACTTTCACCCTTTTGTCGGCTCGTTGGTCTAGGGGTATGATTCTCGCTTAGGGTGCGAGAGGTCCCGGGTCCAAATCCCGGACGAGCCCGGAATTGGTCTTTTGAAACAGTCAATGGCTGTGATTAGTCAAACGAAATATGTCGGAATGAAAATGTTACATCCAAATTTATACAATTCAGGTAGAGTCTAGATATGCGCTTTTCAAATTCTCTCGCCTAGCTATTTGCGATTATGTCCTGTTTTCATGTAACTTTGACCCTTTTGTCGGCTCGTTGGTCTAGGGGTATGATTCTCGCTTCGGGTGCGAGAGGTCCCGGGTTCAAATCCCGGACGAGCCCGATGGAACTTATTTGATGCTGTTAGCGGTTGTAATTTGTAAATGATGACAAAAAAGTTACTCCCCAATTTGGTCAGTGAACGACCATATTGCTAGTATGTTTCCAAAAAATAGGCAAACACAACAAACTAGTTAAAAAAAACAAGCAATTTGTTGACCACGGATACGCTGATTCAATTCTCTTGCCTGGCCAAATAGGATTTTGTCCCATGGACATAGCATTAATAGTTTTTGTCGGCTCGTTGGTCTAGGGGTATGATTCTCGCTTTGGGTGCGAGAGGTCCCGGGTCCAAATCCCGGACGAGCCCGGGATAGGTCTTTTGAAAGTCAATAGATGTGATAAGTAAAATGAAATATGTCTATACGAAAATGAAACTTCCAAATTTTTTCAACAACGTAGAGTCTAGAGATGCTCTTGTCGATATCTCTCGCCCAGCTATTTGCAATTATTTCCCGTTGACATGTAACTTTCACCCTTTTGTCGGCTCGTTGGTCTAGGGGTATGATTCTCGCTTTGGGTGCGAGAGGTCCCGGGTCCAAATCCCGGACGAGCCCGGAAGTGCTCTTTTGAAACAGTCAATGGCTGTGATTAGTCAAAGAAAATATGTCGGAATGAAAATGTTACATCCAAATTTATTCAATTAACGTAGAGTCTAGAGATGCTCTTGTCGATATCTCTCGCCCAGCTATTTGCAATTATTTCCCGTTGACATGTAACTTTCACCCTTTGGTCGGCTCGTTGGTCTAGGGGTATGATTCTCGCTTTGGGTGCGAGAGGTCCCGGGTCCAAATCCCGGACGAGCCCGGAATTGGTCTTTTAAAAAAGGCAATAGATGTGTTTAGTAAAATGAAATATGTCTATACAAAAATGTTACTTCCAAATTTTTTCAACTAACGTAGAGTCTAGAGATGCGTGTGTCGAATTCTCTCGCCCGGCTATTTGCAAATATGTCCCGTTGACATGTAACTTTCACCCTTTTGTCGGCTCGTTGGTCTAGGGGTATGATTCTCGCTTAGGGTGCGAGAGGTCCCGGGTCCAAATCCCGGACGAGCCCGGAATTGGTCTTTTGAAACAGTCAATGGCTGTGATTAGTCAAATGAAAAATTTCTATACGAAAACGTTACTTCCAAATTTATTCAACTAACGTAGAGTCTAGAGATGCGCTTGTCGAATTCTCTCGCCCAGCTATTTGCAATTATTTCCCGTTGACATGTAACTTTCACCCTTTTGTCGGCTCGTTGGTCTAGGGGTATGATTCTCGCTTAGGGTGCGAGAGGTCCCGGGTCCAAATCCCGGACGAGCCCGGAAGTGCTCTTTTGAAACAGTCAATGGCTGTGATTAGTCAAACGAAATATGTCGGAATGAAAATGTTACATCCAAATTTATACAATTCAGGTAGAGTCTAGATATGCGCTTTTCAAATTCTCTCGCCTAGCTATTTGCGATTATGTCCTGTTTTCATGTAACTTTGACCCTTTTGTCGGCTCGTTGGTCTAGGGGTATGATTCTCGCTTTGGGTGCGAGAGGTCCCGGGTCCAAATCCCCGACGAGCCCGGAATTGGTCTTTTAAAAAAGGCAATAGATGTGATTAGTAAAATGAAATATGTCTATACAAAAATGTTACTTCCAAATTTTTTCAACTAACGTAGAGTCTAGAGATGCGCGTGTCGAATTCTCTCGCCCAGCTATTTGCAAATATGTCCCGTTGACATGTAACTTTCACCCTTTTGTCGGCTCGTTGGTCTAGGGGTATGATTCTCGCTTAGGGTGCGAGAGGTCCCGGGTCCAAATCCCGGACGAGCCCGGAATTGGTCTTTTGAAACAGTCAATGGCTGTGATTAGTCAAACGAAAAATTTCTATACGAAAACGTTACTTCCAAATTTATTCAACTAACGTAGAGTCTAGAGATGCGCTTGTCGAATTCTCTCGCCCAGCTATTTGCAATTATTTCCCGTTGACATGTAACTTTCACCCTTTTGTCGGCTCGTTGGTCTAGGGGTATGATTCTCGCTTAGGGTGCGAGAGGTCCCGGGTCCAAATCCCGGACGAGCCCGGAAGTGCTCTTTTGAAACAGTCAATGGCTGTGATTAGTCAAACGAAATATGTCGGAATGAAAATGTTACATCCAAATTTATACAATTCAGGTAGAGTCTAGATATGCGCTTTTCAAATTCTCTCGCCTAGCTATTTGCGATTATGTCCTGTTTTCATGTAACTTTGACCCTTTTGTCGGCTCGTTGGTCTAGGGGTATGATTCTCGCTTTGGGTGCGAGAGGTCCCGGGTCCAAATCCCGGACGAGCCCGGAATTGGTCTTTTAAAAAAGGCAATAGATGTGTTTAGTAAAATGAAATATGTCTATACAAAAATGTTACTTCCGAATTTTTTCAACTAACGTAGAGTCTAGAGATGCTCTTGTCGATATCTCTCGCCCAGCTATTTGCAAGTATTTCCCGTTGACATGTAACTTTCACCCTTTGGTCGGCTCGTTGGTCTAGGGGTATGATTCTCGCTTTGGGTGCGAGAGGTCCCGGGTCCAAATCCCGGACGAGCCCGGAAGTGCTCTTTTGAAACAGTCAATGGCTGTGATTAGTCAAAGAAAATATGTCGGAATGAAAATGTTACATCCAAATTTATTCAATTAACGTAGAGTCTAGAGATGCTCTTGTCGATATCTCTCGCCCAGCTATTTGCAATTATTTCCCGTTGACATGTAACTTTCACCCTTTGGTCGGCTCGTTGGTCTAGGGGTATGATTCTCGCTTTGGGTGCGAGAGGTCCCGGGTCCAAATCCCGGACGAGCCCGGGATAGGTCTTTTGAAAGTCAATAGATGTGATAAGTAAAATGAAATATGTCTATACGAAAATGTAACTTCCAAATTTTTTCAACTAACGTAGAGTCTAGAGATGCTCTTGTCGATATCTCTCGCCCAGCTATTTGCAATTATTTCCCGTTGACATGTAACTTTCACCCTTTTGTCGGCTCGTTGGTCTAGGGGTATGATTCTCGCTTTGGGTGCGAGAGGTCCCGGGTCCAAATCCCGGACGAGCCCGGAAGTGCTCTTTTGAAACAGTCAATGGCTGTGATTAGTCAAAGAAAATATGTCGGAATGAAAATGTTACATCCAAATTTATTCAATTAACGTAGAGTCTAGAGATGCTCTTGTCGATATCTCTCGCCCAGCTATTTGCAAATATGTCCCGTTGACATGTAACTTTCACCCTTTGGTCGGCTCGTTGGTCTAGGGGTATGATTCTCGCTTTGGGTGCGAGAGGTCCCGGGTCCAAATCCCGGACGAGCCCGGAATTGGTCTTTTAAAAAAGGCAATAGATGTGATTAGTAAAATGAAATATGTCTATACAAAAATGTTACTTCCAAATTTTTTCAACTAACGTAGAGTCTAGAGATGCGCGTGTCGAATTCTCTCGCCCAGCTATTTGCAAATATGTCCCGTTGACATGTAACTTTCACCCTTTTGTCGGCTCGTTGGTCTAGGGGTATGATTCTCGCTTAGGGTGCGAGAGGTCCCGGGTCCAAATCCCGGACGAGCCCGGAATTGGTCTTTTGAAACAGTCAATGGCTGTGATTAGTCAAACGAAAAATTTCTATACGAAAACGTTACTTCCAAATTTATTCAACTAACGTAGAGTCTAGAGATGCGCTTGTCGAATTCTCTCGCCCAGCTATTTGCAATTATTTCCCGTTGACATGTAACTTTCACCCTTTTGTCGGCTCGTTGGTCTAGGGGTATGATTCTCGCTTAGGGTGCGAGAGGTCCCGGGTCCAAATCCCGGACGAGCCCGGAAGTGCTCTTTTGAAACAGTCAATGGCTGTGATTAGTCAAACGAAATATGTCGGAATGAAAATGTTACATCCAAATTTATACAATTCAGGTAGAGTCTAGATATGCGCTTTTCAAATTCTCTCGCCTAGCTATTTGCGATTATGTCCTGTTTTCATGTAACTTTGACCCTTTTGTCGGCTCGTTGGTCTAGGGGTATGATTCTCGCTTTGGGTGCGAGAGGTCCCGGGTCCAAATCCCCGACGAGCCCGGAATTGGTCTTTTAAAAAAGGCAATAGATGTGATTAGTAAAATGAAATATGTCTATACAAAAATGTTACTTCCAAATTTTTTCAACTAACGTAGAGTCTAGAGATGCGCGTGTCGAATTCTCTCGCCCAGCTATTTGCAAATATGTCCCGTTGACATGTAACTTTCACCCTTTTGTCGGCTCGTTGGTCTAGGGGTATGATTCTCGCTTAGGGTGCGAGAGGTCCCGGGTCCAAATCCCGGACGAGCCCGGAATTGGTCTTTTGAAACAGTCAATGGCTGTGATTAGTCAAACGAAATATGTCGGAATGAAAATGTTACATCCAAATTTATACAATTCAGGTAGAGTCTAGATATGCGCTTTTCAAATTCTCTCGCCTAGCTATTTGCGATTATGTCCTGTTTTCATGTAACTTTGACCCTTTTGTCGGCTCGTTGGTCTAGGGGTATGATTCTCGCTTCGGGTGCGAGAGGTCCCGGGTTCAAATCCCGGACGAGCCCGATGGAACTTATTTGATGCTGTTAGCGGTTGTAATTTGTAAATGATGACAAAAAAGTTACTCCCCAATTTGGTCAGTGAACGACCATATTGCTAGTATGTTTCCAAAAAATAGGCAAACACAACAAACTAGTTAAAAAAAACAAGCAATTTGTTGACCACGGATACGCTGATTCAATTCTCTTGCCTGGCCAAATAGGATTTTGTCCCATGGACATAGCATTAATAGTTTTTGTCGGCTCGTTGGTCTAGGGGTATGATTCTCGCTTTGGGTGCGAGAGGTCCCGGGTCCAAATCCCGGACGAGCCCGGGATAGGTCTTTTGAAAGTCAATAGATGTGATAAGTAAAATGAAATATGTCTATACGAAAATGAAACTTCCAAATTTTTTCAACAACGTAGAGTCTAGAGATGCTCTTGTCGATATCTCTCGCCCAGCTATTTGCAATTATTTCCCGTTGACATGTAACTTTCACCCTTTTGTCGGCTCGTTGGTCTAGGGGTATGATTCTCGCTTTGGGTGCGAGAGGTCCCGGGTCCAAATCCCGGACGAGCCCGGAAGTGCTCTTTTGAAACAGTCAATGGCTGTGATTAGTCAAAGAAAATATGTCGGAATGAAAATGTTACATCCAAATTTATTCAATTAACGTAGAGTCTAGAGATGCTCTTGTCGATATCTCTCGCCCAGCTATTTGCAATTATTTCCCGTTGACATGTAACTTTCACCCTTTGGTCGGCTCGTTGGTCTAGGGGTATGATTCTCGCTTTGGGTGCGAGAGGTCCCGGGTCCAAATCCCGGACCAGCCCGGAATTGGTCTTTTAAAAAAGGCAATAGATGTGTTTAGTAAAATGAAATATGTCTATACAAAAATGTTACTTCCAAATTTTTTCAACTAACGTAGAGTCTAGAGATGCGCGTGTCGAATTCTCTCGCCCGGCTATTTGCAAATATGTCCCGTTGACATGTAACTTTCACCCTTTTGTCGGCTCGTTGGTCTAGGGGTATGATTCTCGCTTAGGGTGCGAGAGGTCCCGGGTCCAAATCCCGGACGAGCCCGGAATTGGTCTTTTGAAACAGTCAATGGCTGTGATTAGTCAAATGAAAAATTTCTATACGAAAACGTTACTTCCAAATTTATTCAACTAACGTAGAGTCTAGAGATGCGCTTGTCGAATTCTCTCGCCCAGCTATTTGCAATTATTTCCCGTTGACATGTAACTTTCACCCTTTTGTCGGCTCGTTGGTCTAGGGGTATGATTCTCGCTTAGGGTGCGAGAGGTCCCGGGTCCAAATCCCGGACGAGCCCGGAAGTGCTCTTTTGAAACAGTCAATGGCTGTGATTAGTCAAACGAAATATGTCGGAATGAAAATGTTACATCCAAATTTATACAATTCAGGTAGAGTCTAGATATGCGCTTTTCAAATTCTCTCGCCTAGCTATTTGCGATTATGTCCTGTTTTCATGTAACTTTGACCCTTTTGTCGGCTCGTTGGTCTAGGGGTATGATTCTCGCTTTGGGTGCGAGAGGTCCCGGGTCCAAATCCCCGACGAGCCCGGAATTGGTCTTTTAAAAAAGGCAATAGATGTGATTAGTAAAATGAAATATGTCTATACAAAAATGTTACTTCCAAATTTTTTCAACTAACGTAGAGTCTAGAGATGCGCGTGTCGAATTCTCTCGCCCAGCTATTTGCAAATATGTCCCGTTGACATGTAACTTTCACCCTTTTGTCGGCTCGTTGGTCTAGGGGTATGATTCTCGCTTAGGGTGCGAGAGGTCCCGGGTCCAAATCCCGGACGAGCCCGGAATTGGTCTTTTGAAACAGTCAATGGCTGTGATTAGTCAAACGAAAAATTTCTATACGAAAACGTTACTTCCAAATTTATTCAACTAACGTAGAGTCTAGAGATGCGCTTGTCGAATTCTCTCGCCCAGCTATTTGCAATTATTTTCCGTTGACATGTAACTTTCACCCTTTTGTCGGCTCGTTGGTCTAGGGGTATGATTCTCGCTTAGGGTGCGAGAGGTCCCGGGTCCAAATCCCGGACGAGCCCGGAAGTGCTCTTTTGAAACAGTCAATGGCTGTGATTAGTCAAACGAAATATGTCGGAATGAAAATGTTACATCCAAATTTATACAATTCAGGTAGAGTCTAGATATGCGCTTTTCAAATTCTCTCGCCTAGCTATTTGCGATTATGTCCTGTTTTCATGTAACTTTGACCCTTTTGTCGGCTCGTTGGTCTAGGGGTATGATTCTCGCTTTGGGTGCGAGAGGTCCCGGGTCCAAATCCCCGACGAGCCCGGAATTGGTCTTTTAAAAAAGGCAATAGATGTGATTAGTAAAATGAAATATGTCTATACAAAAATGTTACTTCCAAATTTTTTCAACTAACGTAGAGTCTAGAGATGCGCGTGTCGAATTCTCTCGCCCAGCTATTTGCAAATATGTCCCGTTGACATGTAACTTTCACCCTTTTGTCGGCTCGTTGGTCTAGGGGTATGATTCTCGCTTAGGGTGCGAGAGGTCCCGGGTCCAAATCCCGGACGAGCCCGGAATTGGTCTTTTGAAACAGTCAATGGCTGTGATTAGTCAAACGAAAAATTTCTATACGAAAACGTTACTTCCAAATTTATTCAACTAACGTAGAGTCTAGAGATGCGCTTGTCGAATTCTCTCGCCCAGCTATTTGCAATTATTTTCCGTTGACATGTAACTTTCACCCTTTTGTCGGCTCGTTGGTCTAGGGGTATGATTCTCGCTTAGGGTGCGAGAGGTCCCGGGTCCAAATCCCGGACGAGCCCGGAAGTGCTCTTTTGAAACAGTCAATGGCTGTGATTAGTCAAACGAAATATGTCGGAATGAAAATGTTACATCCAAATTTATACAATTCAGGTAGAGTCTAGATATGCGCTTTTCAAATTCTCTCGCCTAGCTATTTGCGATTATGTCCTGTTTTCATGTAACTTTGACCCTTTTGTCGGCTCGTTGGTCTAGGGGTATGATTCTCGCTTTGGGTGCGAGAGGTCCCGGGTCCAAATCCCCGACGAGCCCGGAATTGGTCTTTTAAAAAAGGCAATAGATGTGATTAGTAAAATGAAATATGTCTATACAAAAATGTTACTTCCAAATTTTTTCAACTAACGTAGAGTCTAGAGATGCGCGTGTCGAATTCTCTCGCCCAGCTATTTGCAAATATGTCCCGTTGACATGTAACTTTCACCCTTTTGTCGGCTCGTTGGTCTAGGGGTATGATTCTCGCTTAGGGTGCGAGAGGTCCCGGGTCCAAATCCCGGACGAGCCCGGAATTGGTCTTTTGAAACAGTCAATGGCTGTGATTAGTCAAACGAAAAATTTCTATACGAAAACGTTACTTCCAAATTTATTCAACTAACGTAGAGTCTAGAGATGCGCTTGTCGAATTCTCTCGCCCAGCTATTTGCAATTATTTCCCGTTGACATGTAACTTTCACCCTTTTGTCGGCTCGTTGGTCTAGGGGTATGATTCTCGCTTAGGGTGCGAGAGGTCCCGGGTCCAAATCCCGGACGAGCCCGGAAGTGCTCTTTTGAAACAGTCAATGGCTGTGATTAGTCAAACGAAATATGTCGGAATGAAAATGTTACATCCAAATTTATACAATTCAGGTAGAGTCTAGATATGCGCTTTTCAAATTCTCTCGCCTAGCTATTTGCGATTATGTCCTGTTTTCATGTAACTTTGACCCTTTTGTCGGCTCGTTGGTCTAGGGGTATGATTCTCGCTTTGGGTGCGAGAGGTCCCGGGTCCAAATCCCCGACGAGCCCGGAATTGGTCTTTTAAAAAAGGCAATAGATGTGATTAGTAAAATGAAATATGTCTATACAAAAATGTTACTTCCAAATTTTTTCAACTAACGTAGAGTCTAGAGATGCGCGTGTCGAATTCTCTCGCCCAGCTATTTGCAAATATGTCCCGTTGACATGTAACTTTCACCCTTTTGTCGGCTCGTTGGTCTAGGGGTATGATTCTCGCTTAGGGTGCGAGAGGTCCCGGGTCCAAATCCCGGACGAGCCCGGAATTGGTCTTTTGAAACAGTCAATGGCTGTGATTAGTCAAACGAAAAATTTCTATACGAAAACGTTACTTCCAAATTTATTCAACTAACGTAGAGTCTAGAGATGCGCTTGTCGAATTCTCTCGCCCAGCTATTTGCAATTATTTCCCGTTGACATGTAACTTTCACCCTTTGGTCGGCTCGTTGGTCTAGGGGTATGATTCTCGCTTTGGGTGCGAGAGGTCCCGGGTCCAAATCCCGGACGAGCCCGGAATTGGTCTTTTAAAAAAGGCAATAGATGTGTTTAGTAAAATGAAATATGTCTATACAAAAATGTTACTTCCAAATTTTTTCAACTAACGTAGAGTCTAGAGATGCGCGTGTCGAATTCTCTCGCCCGGCTATTTGCAAATATGTCCCGTTGACATGTAACTTTCACCCTTTTGTCGGCTCGTTGGTCTAGGGGTATGATTCTCGCTTAGGGTGCGAGAGGTCCCGGGTCCAAATCCCGGACGAGCCCGGAATTGGTCTTTTGAAACAGTCAATGGCTGTGATTAGTCAAACGAAAAATTTCTATACGAAAACGTTACTTCCAAATTTATTCAACTAACGTAGAGTCTAGAGATGCGCTTGTCGAATTCTCTCGCCCAGCTATTTGCAATTATTTCCCGTTGACATGTAACTTTCACCCTTTTGTCGGCTCGTTGGTCTAGGGGTATGATTCTCGCTTAGGGTGCGAGAGGTCCCGGGTCCAAATCCCGGACGAGCCCGGAAGTGCTCTTTTGAAACAGTCAATGGCTGTGATTAGTCAAACGAAATATGTCGGAATGAAAATGTTACATCCAAATTTATACAATTCAGGTAGAGTCTAGATATGCGCTTTTCAAATTCTCTCGCCTAGCTATTTGCGATTATGTCCTGTTTTCATGTAACTTTGACCCTTTTGTCGGCTCGTTGGTCTAGGGGTATGATTCTCGCTTTGGGTGCGAGAGGTCCCGGGTCCAAATCCCCGACAAGCCCGGAATTGGTCTTTTAAAAAAGGCAATAGATGTGATTAGTAAAATGAAATATGTCTATACAAAAATGTTACTTCCAAATTTTTTCAACTAACGTAGAGTCTAGAGATGCGCGTGTCGAATTCTCTCGCCCAGCTATTTGCAAATATGTCCCGTTGACATGTAACTTTCACCCTTTTGTCGGCTCGTTGGTCTAGGGGTATGATTCTCGCTTAGGGTGCGAGAGGTCCCGGGTCCAAATCCCGGACGAGCCCGGAATTGGTCTTTTGAAACAGTCAATGGCTGTGATTAGTCAAACGAAAAATTTCTATACGAAAACGTTACTTCCAAATTTATTCAACTAACGTAGAGTCTAGAGATGCGCTTGTCGAATTCTCTCGCCCAGCTATTTGCAATTATTTCCCGTTGACATGTAACTTTCACCCTTTTGTCGGCTCGTTGGTCTAGGGGTATGATTCTCGCTTAGGGTGCGAGAGGTCCCGGGTCCAAATCCCGGACGAGCCCGGAAGTGCTCTTTTGAAACAGTCAATGGCTGTGATTAGTCAAACGAAATATGTCGGAATGAAAATGTTACATCCAAATTTATACAATTCAGGTAGAGTCTAGATATGCGCTTTTCAAATTCTCTCGCCTAGCTATTTGCGATTATGTCCTGTTTTCATGTAACTTTGACCCTTTTGTCGGCTCGTTGGTCTAGGGGTATGATTCTTGCTTCGGGTGCGAGAGGTCCCGGGTTCAAATCCCGGACGAGCCCGATGGAACTTATTTGATGCTGTTAGCGGTTGTAATTTGTAAATGATGACAAAAAAGTTACTCCCCAATTTGGTCAGTGAACGACCATATTGCTAGTATGTTTCCAAAAAATAGGCAAACACAACAAACTAGTTAAAAAAAACAAGCAATTTGTTGACCACGGATACGCTGATTCAATTCTCTTGCCTGGCCAAATAGGATTTTGTCCCATGGACATAGCATTAATAGTTTTTGTCGGCTCGTTGGTCTAGGGGTATGATTCTCGCTTTGGGTGCGAGAGGTCCCGGGTCCAAATCCCGGACGAGCCCGGGATAGGTCTTTTGAAAGTCAATAGATGTGATAAGTAAAATGAAATATGTCTATACGAAAATGTAACTTCCAAATTTTTTCAACTAACGTAGAGTCTAGAGATGCTCTTGTCGATATCTCTCGCCCAGCTATTTGCAATTATTTCCCGTTGACATGTAACTTTCACCCTTTTGTCGGCTCGTTGGTCTAGGGGTATGATTCTCGCTTTGGGTGCGAGAGGTCCCGGGTCCAAATCCCGGACGAGCCCGGAAGTGCTCTTTTGAAACAGTCAATGGCTGTGATTAGTCAAAGAAAATATGTCGGAATGAAAATGTTACATCCAAATTTATTCAATTAACGTAGAGTCTAGATATGCTCTTGTCGATATCTCTCGCCCAGCTATTTGCAATTATTTCCCGTTGACATGTAACTTTCACCCTTTTGTCGGCTCGTTGGTCTAGGGGTATGATTCTCGCTTTGGGTGCGAGAGGTCCCGGGTCCAAATCCCGGACGAGCCCGGAAGTGCTCTTTTGAAACAGTCAATGGCTGTGATTAGTCAAAGAAAATATGTCGGAATGAAAATGTTACATCCAAATTTATTCAATTAACGTAGAGTCTAGAGATGCTCTTGTCGATATCTCTCGCCCAGCTATTTGCAATTATTTCCCGTTGACATGTAACTTTCACCCTTTGGTCGGCTCGTTGGTCTAGGGGTATGATTCTCGCTTTGGGTGCGAGAGGTCCCGGGTCCAAATCCCGGACGAGCCCGGGATAGGTCTTTTGAAAGTCAATAGATGTGATAAGTAAAATGAAATATGTCTATACGAAAATGTAACTTCCAAATTTTTTCAACTAACGTAGAGTCTAGAGATGCTCTTGTCGATATCTCTCGCCCAGCTATTTGCAATTATTTCCCGTTGACATGTAACTTTCACCCTTTTGTCGGCTCGTTGGTCTAGGGGTATGATTCTCGCTTTGGGTGCGAGAGGTCCCGGGTCCAAATCCCGGACGAGCCCGGAAGTGCTCTTTTGAAACAGTCAATGGCTGTGATTAGTCAAAGAAAATATGTCGGAATGAAAATGTTACATCCAAATTTATTCAATTAACGTAGAGTCTAGAGATGCTCTTGTCGATATCTCTCGCCCAGCTATTTGCAATTATTTCCCGTTGACATGTAACTTTAACCCTTTGGTCGGCTCGTTGGTCTAGGGGTATGATTCTCGCTTTGGGTGCGAGAGGTCCCGGGTCCAAATCCCGGACGAGCCCGGAATTGGTCATTTAAAAAAGGCAATAGATGTGTTTAGTAAAATGAAATATGTCTATACAAAAATGTTACTTCCAAATTTTTTCAACTAACGTAGAGTCTAGAGATGCGCGTGTCGAATTCTCTCGCCCGGCTATTTGCAAATATGTCCCGTTGACATGTAACTTTCACCCTTTTGTCGGCTCGTTGGTCTAGGGGTATGATTCTCGCTTAGGGTGCGAGAGGTCCCGGGTCCAAATCCCGGACGAGCCCGGAATTGGTCTTTTGAAACAGTCAATGGCTGTGATTAGTCAAACGAAAAATTTCTATACGAAAACGTTACTTCCAAATTTATTCAACTAACGTAGAGTCTAGAGATGCGCTTGTCGAATTCTCTCGCCCAGCTATTTGCAATTATTTCCCGTTGACATGTAACTTTCACCCTTTTGTCGGCTCGTTGGTCTAGGGGTATGATTCTCGCTTAGGGTGCGAGAGGTCCCGGGTCCAAATCCCGGACGAGCCCGGAAGTGCTCTTTTGAAACAGTCAATGGCTGTGATTAGTCAAACGAAATATGTCGGAATGAAAATGTTACATCCAAATTTATACAATTCAGGTAGAGTCTAGATATGCGCTTTTCAAATTCTCTCGCCTAGCTATTTGCGATTATGTCCTGTTTTCATGTAACTTTGACCCTTTTGTCGGCTCGTTGGTCTAGGGGTATGATTCTCGCTTCGGGTGCGAGAGGTCCCGGGTTCAAATCCCGGACGAGCCCGATGGAACTTATTTGATGATGTTAGCGGTTGTAATTTGTAAATGATGACAAAAAAGTTACTCCCCAATTTGGTCAGTGAACGACCATATTGCTAGTATGTTTCCAAAAAATAGGCAAACACAACAAACTAGTTAAAAAAAACAAGCAATTTGTTGACCACGGATACGCTGATTCAATTCTCTTGCCTCGCCAAATAGGATTTTGTCCCATGGACATAGCATTAATAGTTTTTGTCGGCTCGTTGGTCTAGGGGTATGATTCTCGCTTTGGGTGCGAGAGGTCCCGGGTCCAAATCCCGGACGAGCCCGGGATAGGTCTTTTGAAAGTCAATAGATGTGATAAGTAAAATGAAATATGTCTATACGAAAATGTAACTTCCAAATTTTTTCAACTAACGTAGAGTCTAGAGATGCTCTTGTCGATATCTCTCGCCCAGCTATTTGCAATTATTTCCCGTTGACATGTAACTTTCACCCTTTTGTCGGCTCGTTGGTCTAGGGGTATGATTCTCGCTTAGGGTGCGAGAGGTCCCGGGTCCAAATCCCGGACGAGCCCGGAATTGGTCTTTTGAAACAGTCAATGGCTGTGATTAGTCAAACGAAAAATTTCTATACGAAAACGTTACTTCCAAATTTATTCAACTAACGTAGAGTCTAGAGATGCGCTTGTCGAATTCTCTCGCCCAGCTATTTGCAATTATTTCCCGTTGACATGTAACTTTCACCCTTTTGTCGGCTCGTTGGTCTAGGGGTATGATTCTCGCTTAGGGTGCGAGAGGTCCCGGGTCCAAATCCCGGACGAGCCCGGAAGTGCTCTTTTGAAACAGTCAATGGCTGTGATTAGTCAAAGAAAATATGTCGGAATGAAAATGTTACATCCAAATTTATTCAATTAACGTAGAGTCTAGAGATGCTCTTGTCGATATCTCTCGCCCAGCTATTTGCAATTATTTCCCGTTGACATGTAACTTTCACCCTTTGGTCGGCTCGTTGGTCTAGGGGTATGATTCTCGCTTTGGGTGCGAGAGGTCCCGGGTCCAAATCCCGGACGAGCCCGGAATTGGTCTTTTGAAACAGTCAATGGCTGTGATTAGTCAAACGAAAAATTTCTATACGAAAACGTTACTTCCAAATTTATTCAACTAACGTAGAGTCTAGAGATGCGCTTGTCGAATTCTCTCGCCCAGCTATTTGCAATTATTTCCCGTTGACATGTAACTTTCACCCTTTTGTCGGCTCGTTGGTCTAGGGGTATGATTCTCGCTTAGGGTGCGAGAGGTCCCGGGTCCAAATCCCGGACGAGCCCGGAATTGGTCTTTTGAAACAGTCAATGGCTGTGATTAGTCAAACGAAAAATTTCTATACGAAAACGTTACTTCCAAATTTATTCAACTAACGTAGAGTCTAGAGATGCGCTTGTCGAATTCTCTCGCCCAGCTATTTGCAATTATTTCCCGTTGACATGTAACTTTCACCCTTTTGTCGGCTCGTTGGTCTAGGGGTATGATTCTCGCTTAGGGTGCGAGAGGTCCCGGGTCCAAATCCCGGACGAGCCCGGAAGTGCTCTTTTGAAACAGTCAATGGCTGTGATTAGTCAAACGAAATATGTCGGAATGAAAATGTTACATCCAAATTTATACAATTCAGGTAGAGTCTAGATATGCGCTTTTCAAATTCTCTCGCCTAGCTATTTGTGATTATGTCCTGTTTTCATGTAACTTTGACCCTTTTGTCGGCTCGTTGGTCTAGGGGTATCATTCTCGCTTCGGGTGCGAGAGGTCCCGGGTTCAAATCCCGGACGAGCCCGATGGAACTTATTTGATGCTGTTAGCGGTTGTAATTTGTAAATGATGACAAAAAAGTTACTCCCCAATTTGGTCAGTGAACGACCATATTGCTAGTATGTTTCCAAAAAATAGGCAAACACAACAAACTAGTTAAAAAAAACAAGCAATTTGTTGACCACGGATACGCTGATTCAATTCTCTTGCCTGGCCAAATAGGATTTTGTCCCATGGACATAGCATTAATAGTTTTTGTCGGCTCGTTGGTCTAGGGGTATGATTCTCGCTTTGGGTGCGAGAGGTCCCGGGTCCAAATCCCGGACGAGCCCGGGATAGGTCTTTTGAAAGTCAATAGATGTGATAAGTAAAATGAAATATGTCTATACGAAAATGTAACTTCCAAATTTTTTCAACTAACGTAGAGTCTAGAGATGCTCTTGTCGATATCTCTCGCCCAGCTATTTGCAATTATTTCCCGTTGACATGTAACTTTCACCCTTTTGTCGGCTCGTTGGTCTAGGGGTATGATTCTCGCTTTGGGTGCGAGAGGTCCCGGGTCCAAATCCCGGACGAGCCCGGAAGTGCTCTTTTGAAACAGTCAATGGCTGTGATTAGTCAAAGAAAATATGTCGGAATGAAAATGTTACATCCAAATTTATTCAATTAACGTAGAGTCTAGAGATGCTCTTGTCGATATCTCTCTCCCAGCTATTTGCAATTATTTCCCGTTGACATGTAACTTTCACCCTTTGGTCGGCTCGTTGGTCTAGGGGTATGATTCTCGCTTTGGGTGCGAGAGGTCCCGGGTCCAAATCCCGGACGAGCCCGGGATAGGTCTTTTGAAAGTCAATAGATGTGATAAGTAAAATGAAATATGTCTATACGAAAATGTAACTTCCAAATTTTTTCAACTAACGTAGAGTCTAGAGATGCTCTTGTCGATATCTCTCGCCCAGCTATTTGCAATTATTTCCCGTTGACATGTAACTTTCACCCTTTTGTCGGCTCGTTGGTCTAGGGGTATGATTCTCGCTTAGGGTGCGAGAGGTCCCGGGTCCAAATCCCGGACGAGCCCGGAAGTGCTCTTTTGAAACAGTCAATGGCTGTGATTAGTCAAACGAAATATGTCGGAATGAAAATGTTACATCCAAATTTATACAATTCAGGTAGAGTCTAGATATGCGCTTTTCAAATTCTCTCGCCTAGCTATTTGCGATTATGTCCTGTTTTCATGTAACTTTGACCCTTTTGTCGGCTCGTTGGTCTAGGGGTATGATTCTCGCTTAGGGTGCGAGAGGTCCCGGGTCCAAATCCCGGACGAGCCCGGAATTGGTCTTTTGAAACAGTCAATGGCTGTGATTAGTCAAACGAAAAATTTCTATACGAAAACGTTACTTCCAAATTTATTCAACTAACGTAGAGTCTAGAGATGCGCTTGTCGAATTCTCTCGCCCAGCTATTTGCAATTATTTCCCGTTGACATGTAACTTTCACCCTTTTGTCGGCTCGTTGGTCTAGGGGTATGATTCTCGCTTAGGGTGCGAGAGGTCCCGGGTCCAAATCCCGGACGAGCCCGGAAGTGCTCTTTTGAAACAGTCAATGGCTGTGATTAGTCAAAGAAAATATGTCGGAATGAAAATGTTACATCCAAATTTATTCAATTAACGTAGAGTCTAGAGATGCTCTTGTCGATATCTCTCGCCCAGCTATTTGCAATTATTTCCCGTTGACATGTAACTTTCACCCTTTGGTCGGCTCGTTGGTCTAGGGGTATGATTCTCGCTTTGGGTGCGAGAGGTCCCGGGTCCAAATCCCGGACGAGCCCGGAATTGGTCTTTTGAAACAGTCAATGGCTGTGATTAGTCAAACGAAAAATTTCTATACGAAAACGTTACTTCCAAATTTATTCAACTAACGTAGAGTCTAGAGATGCGCTTGTCGAATTCTCTCGCCCAGCTATTTGCAATTATTTCCCGTTGACATGTAACTTTCACCCTTTTGTCGGCTCGTTGGTCTAGGGGTATGATTCTCGCTTAGGGTGCGAGAGGTCCCGGGTCCAAATCCCGGACGAGCCCGGAATTGGTCTTTTGAAACAGTCAATGGCTGTGATTAGTCAAACGAAAAATTTCTATACGAAAACGTTACTTCCAAATTTATTCAACTAACGTAGAGTCTAGAGATGCGCTTGTCGAATTCTCTCGCCCAGCTATTTGCAATTATTTCCCGTTGACATGTAACTTTCACCCTTTTGTCGGCTCGTTGGTCTAGGGGTATGATTCTCGCTTAGGGTGCGAGAGGTCCCGGGTCCAAATCCCGGACGAGCCCGGAAGTGCTCTTTTGAAACAGTCAATGGCTGTGATTAGTCAAACGAAATATGTCGGAATGAAAATGTTACATCCAAATTTATACAATTCAGGTAGAGTCTAGATATGCGCTTTTCAAATTCTCTCGCCTAGCTATTTGTGATTATGTCCTGTTTTCATGTAACTTTGACCCTTTTGTCGGCTCGTTGGTCTAGGGGTATCATTCTCGCTTCGGGTGCGAGAGGTCCCGGGTTCAAATCCCGGACGAGCCCGATGGAACTTATTTGATGCTGTTAGCGGTTGTAATTTGTAAATGATGACAAAAAAGTTACTCCCCAATTTGGTCAGTGAACGACCATATTGCTAGTATGTTTCCAAAAAATAGGCAAACACAACAAACTAGTTAAAAAAAACAAGCAATTTGTTGACCACGGATACGCTGATTCAATTCTCTTGCCTGGCCAAATAGGATTTTGTCCCATGGACATAGCATTAATAGTTTTTGTCGGCTCGTTGGTCTAGGGGTATGATTCTCGCTTTGGGTGCGAGAGGTCCCGGGTCCAAATCCCGGACGAGCCCGGGATAGGTCTTTTGAAAGTCAATAGATGTGATAAGTAAAATGAAATATGTCTATACGAAAATGTAACTTCCAAATTTTTTCAACTAACGTAGAGTCTAGAGATGCTCTTGTCGATATCTCTCGCCCAGCTATTTGCAATTATTTCCCGTTGACATGTAACTTTCACCCTTTTGTCGGCTCGTTGGTCTAGGGGTATGATTCTCGCTTTGGGTGCGAGAGGTCCCGGGTCCAAATCCCGGACGAGCCCGGAAGTGCTCTTTTGAAACAGTCAATGGCTGTGATTAGTCAAAGAAAATATGTCGGAATGAAAATGTTACATCCAAATTTATTCAATTAACGTAGAGTCTAGAGATGCTCTTGTCGATATCTCTCTCCCAGCTATTTGCAATTATTTCCCGTTGACATGTAACTTTCACCCTTTGGTCGGCTCGTTGGTCTAGGGGTATGATTCTCGCTTTGGGTGCGAGAGGTCCCGGGTCCAAATCCCGGACGAGCCCGGGATAGGTCTTTTGAAAGTCAATAGATGTGATAAGTAAAATGAAATATGTCTATACGAAAATGTAACTTCCAAATTTTTTCAACTAACGTAGAGTCTAGAGATGCTCTTGTCGATATCTCTCGCCCAGCTATTTGCAATTATTTCCCGTTGACATGTAACTTTCACCCTTTTGTCGGCTCGTTGGTCTAGGGGTATGATTCTCGCTTAGGGTGCGAGAGGTCCCGGGTCCAAATCCCGGACGAGCCCGGAAGTGCTCTTTTGAAACAGTCAATGGCTGTGATTAGTCAAACGAAATATGTCGGAATGAAAATGTTACATCCAAATTTATACAATTCAGGTAGAGTCTAGATATGCGCTTTTCAAATTCTCTCGCCTAGCTATTTGCGATTATGTCCTGTTTTCATGTAACTTTGACCCTTTTGTCGGCTCGTTGGTCTAGGGGTATGATTCTCGCTTAGGGTGCGAGAGGTCCCGGGTCCAAATCCCGGACGAGCCCGGAATTGGTCTTTTGAAACAGTCAATGGCTGTGATTAGTCAAACGAAAAATTTCTATACGAAAACGTTACTTCCAAATTTATTCAACTAACGTAGAGTCTAGAGATGCGCTTGTCGAATTCTCTCGCCCAGCTATTTGCAATTATTTCCCGTTGACATGTAACTTTCACCCTTTTGTCGGCTCGTTGGTCTAGGGGTATGATTCTCGCTTAGGGTGCGAGAGGTCCCGGGTCCAAATCCCGGACGAGCCCGGAAGTGCTCTTTTGAAACAGTCAATGGCTGTGATTAGTCAAAGAAAATATGTCGGAATGAAAATGTTACATCCAAATTTATTCAATTAACGTAGAGTCTAGAGATGCTCTTGTCGATATCTCTCGCCCAGCTATTTGCAATTATTTCCCGTTGACATGTAACTTTCACCCTTTGGTCGGCTCGTTGGTCTAGGGGTATGATTCTCGCTTTGGGTGCGAGAGGTCCCGGGTCCAAATCCCGGACGAGCCCGGAATTGGTCTTTTGAAACAGTCAATGGCTGTGATTAGTCAAACGAAAAATTTCTATACGAAAACGTTACTTCCAAATTTATTCAACTAACGTAGAGTCTAGAGATGCGCTTGTCGAATTCTCTCGCCCAGCTATTTGCAATTATTTCCCGTTGACATGTAACTTTCACCCTTTTGTCGGCTCGTTGGTCTAGGGGTATGATTCTCGCTTAGGGTGCGAGAGGTCCCGGGTCCAAATCCCGGACGAGCCCGGAATTGGTCTTTTGAAACAGTCAATGGCTGTGATTAGTCAAACGAAAAATTTCTATACGAAAACGTTACTTCCAAATTTATTCAACTAACGTAGAGTCTAGAGATGCGCTTGTCGAATTCTCTCGCCCAGCTATTTGCAATTATTTCCCGTTGACATGTAACTTTCACCCTTTTGTCGGCTCGTTGGTCTAGGGGTATGATTCTCGCTTAGGGTGCGAGAGGTCCCGGGTCCAAATCCCGGACGAGCCCGGAAGTGCTCTTTTGAAACAGTCAATGGCTGTGATTAGTCAAACGAAATATGTCGGAATGAAAATGTTACATCCAAATTTATACAATTCAGGTAGAGTCTAGATATGCGCTTTTCAAATTCTCTCGCCTAGCTATTTGTGATTATGTCCTGTTTTCATGTAACTTTGACCCTTTTGTCGGCTCGTTGGTCTAGGGGTATCATTCTCGCTTCGGGTGCGAGAGGTCCCGGGTTCAAATCCCGGACGAGCCCGATGGAACTTATTTGATGCTGTTAGCGGTTGTAATTTGTAAATGATGACAAAAAAGTTACTCCCCAATTTGGTCAGTGAACGACCATATTGCTAGTATGTTTCCAAAAAATAGGCAAACACAACAAACTAGTTAAAAAAAACAAGCAATTTGTTGACCACGGATACGCTGATTCAATTCTCTTGCCTGGCCAAATAGGATTTTGTCCCATGGACATAGCATTAATAGTTTTTGTCGGCTCGTTGGTCTAGGGGTATGATTCTCGCTTTGGGTGCGAGAGGTCCCGGGTCCAAATCCCGGACGAGCCCGGGATAGGTCTTTTGAAAGTCAATAGATGTGATAAGTAAAATGAAATATGTCTATACGAAAATGTAACTTCCAAATTTTTTCAACTAACGTAGAGTCTAGAGATGCTCTTGTCGATATCTCTCGCCCAGCTATTTGCAATTATTTCCCGTTGACATGTAACTTTCACCCTTTTGTCGGCTCGTTGGTCTAGGGGTATGATTCTCGCTTTGGGTGCGAGAGGTCCCGGGTCCAAATCCCGGACGAGCCCGGAAGTGCTCTTTTGAAACAGTCAATGGCTGTGATTAGTCAAAGAAAATATGTCGGAATGAAAATGTTACATCCAAATTTATTCAATTAACGTAGAGTCTAGAGATGCTCTTGTCGATATCTCTCTCCCAGCTATTTGCAATTATTTCCCGTTGACATGTAACTTTCACCCTTTGGTCGGCTCGTTGGTCTAGGGGTATGATTCTCGCTTTGGGTGCGAGAGGTCCCGGGTCCAAATCCCGGACGAGCCCGGGATAGGTCTTTTGAAAGTCAATAGATGTGATAAGTAAAATGAAATATGTCTATACGAAAATGTAACTTCCAAATTTTTTCAACTAACGTAGAGTCTAGAGATGCTCTTGTCGATATCTCTCGCCCAGCTATTTGCAATTATTTCCCGTTGACATGTAACTTTCACCCTTTTGTCGGCTCGTTGGTCTAGGGGTATGATTCTCGCTTTGGGTGCGAGAGGTCCCGGGTCCAAATCCCGGACGAGCCCGGGATAGGTCTTTTGAAAGTCAATAGATGTGATAAGTAAAATGAAATATGTCTATACGAAAATGAAACTTCCAAATTTTTTCAACAACGTAGAGTCTAGAGATGCTCTTGTCGATATCTCTCGCCCAGCTATTTGCAATTATTTCCCGTTGACATGTAACTTTCACCCTTTTGTCGGCTCGTTGGTCTAGGGGTATGATTCTCGCTTTGGGTGCGAGAGGTCCCGGGTCCTAATCCCGGACGAGCCCGGAAGTGCTCTTTTGAAACAGTCAATGGCTGTGATTAGTCAAAGAAAATATGTCGGAATGAAAATGTTACATCCAAATTTATTCAATTAACGTAGAGTCTAGATATGCGCTTTTCAAATTCTCTCGCCTAGCTATTTGCGATTATGTCCTGTTTTCATGTAACTTTCACCCTTTTGTCGGCTCGTTGGTCTAGGGGCATGATTCTCGCTTAGGGTGCGAGAGGTCCCGGGTCCAAATCCCGGACGAGCCCGGAATTGGTCTTTTGAAACAGTCAATGGCTGTGATTAGTCA
The DNA here is from genome assembly GCF_964276395.1 of Gasterosteus aculeatus. Taxonomy (NCBI): domain Eukaryota; kingdom Metazoa; phylum Chordata; class Actinopteri; order Perciformes; family Gasterosteidae; genus Gasterosteus; species Gasterosteus aculeatus. The sequence continues at coordinate 18,217,218 of NC_135691.1, read as the reverse complement.
AACGAAAAATTTCTATACGAAAACGTTACTTCCAAATTTATTCAACTAACGTAGAGTCTAGAGATGCGCTTGTCGAATTCTCTCGCCCAGCTATTTGCAATTATTTCCCGTTGACATGTAACTTTCACCCTTTTGTCGGCTCGTTGGTCTAGGGGTATGATTCTCGCTTAGGGTGCGAGAGGTCCCGGGTCCAAATCCCGGACGAGCCCGGAAGTGCTCTTTTGAAACAGTCAATGGCTGTGATTAGTCAAACGAAATATGTCGGAATGAAAATGTTACATCCAAATTTATACAATTCAGGTAGAGTCTAGATATGCGCTTTTCAAATTCTCTCGCCTAGCTATTTGCGATTATGTCCTGTTTTCATGTAACTTTGACCCTTTTGTCGGCTCGTTGGTCTAGGGGTATGATTCTCGCTTCGGGTGCGAGAGGTCCCGGGTTCAAATCCCGGACGAGCCCGATGGAACTTATTTGATGCTGTTAGCGGTTGTAATTTGTAAATGATGACAAAAAAGTTACTCCCCAATTTGGTCAGTGAACGACCATATTGCTAGTATGTTTCCAAAAAATAGGCAAACACAACAAACTAGTTAAAAAAAACAAGCAATTTGTTGACCACGGATACGCTGATTCAATTCTCTTGCCTGGCCAAATAGGATTTTGTCCCATGGACATAGCATTAATAGTTTTTGTCGGCTCGTTGGTCTAGGGGTATGATTCTCGCTTTGGGTGCGAGAGGTCCCGGGTCCAAATCCCGGACGAGCCCGGGATAGGTCTTTTGAAAGTCAATAGATGTGATAAGTAAAATGAAATATGTCTATACGAAAATGTAACTTCCAAATTTTTTCAACTAACGTAGAGTCTAGAGATGCTCTTGTCGATATCTCTCGCCCAGCTATTTGCAATTATTTCCCGTTGACATGTAACTTTCACCCTTTTGTCGGCTCGTTGGTCTAGGGGTATGATTCTCGCTTTGGGTGCGAGAGGTCCCGGGTCCAAATCCCGGACGAGCCCGGAAGTGCTCTTTTGAAACAGTCAATGGCTGTGATTAGTCAAAGAAAATATGTCGGAATGAAAATGTTACATCCAAATTTATTCAATTAACGTAGAGTCTAGAGATGCTCTTGTCGATATCTCTCGCCCAGCTATTTGCAATTATTTCCCGTTGACATGTAACTTTCACCCTTTGGTCGGCTCGTTGGTCTAGGGGTATGATTCTCGCTTTGGGTGCGAGAGGTCCCGGGTCCAAATCCCCGACGAGCCCGGAATTGGTCTTTTAAAAAAGGCAATAGATGTGATTAGTAAAATGAAATATGTCTATACAAAAATGTTACTTCCAAATTTTTTCAACTAACGTAGAGTCTAGAGATGCGCGTGTCGAATTCTCTCGCCCAGCTATTTGCAAATATGTCCCGTTGACATGTAACATTCACCCTTTTGTCGGCTCGTTGGTCTAGGGGTATGATTCTCGCTTAGGGTGCGAGAGGTCCCGGGTCCAAATCCCGGACGAGCCCGGAATTGGTCTTTTGAAACAGTCAATGGCTGTGATTAGTCAAACGAAAAATTTCTATACGAAAACGTTACTTCCAAATTTATTCAACTAACGTAGAGTCTAGAGATGCGCTTGTCGAATTCTCTCGCCCAGCTATTTGCAATTATTTCCCGTTGACATGTAACTTTCACCCTTTTGTCGGCTCGTTGGTCTAGGGGTATGATTCTCGCTTAGGGTGCGAGAGGTCCCGGGTCCAAATCCCGGACGAGCCCGGAAGTGCTCTTTTGAAACAGTCAATGGCTGTGATTAGTCAAACGAAATATGTCGGAATGAAAATGTTACATCCAAATTTATACAATTCAGGTAGAGTCTAGATATGCGCTTTTCAAATTCTCTCGCCTAGCTATTTGCGATTATGTCCTGTTTTCATGTAACTTTGACCCTTTTGTCGGCTCGTTGGTCTAGGGGTATGATTCTCGCTTCGGGTGCGAGAGGTCCCGGGTTCAAATCCCGGACGAGCCCGATGGAACTTATTTGATGCTGTTAGCGGTTGTAATTTGTAAATGATGACAAAAAAGTTACTCCCCAATTTGGTCAGTGAACGACCATATTGCTAGTATGTTTCCAAAAAATAGGCAAACACAACAAACTAGTTAAAAAAAACAAGCAATTTGTTGACCACGGATACGCTGATTCAATTCTCTTGCCTGGCCAAATAGGATTTTGTCCCATGGACATAGCATTAATAGTTTTTGTCGGCTCGTTGGTCTAGGGGTATGATTCTCGCTTTGGGTGCGAGAGGTCCCGGGTCCAAATCCCGGACGAGCCCGGGATAGGTCTTTTGAAAGTCAATAGATGTGATAAGTAAAATGAAATATGTCTATACGAAAATGTAACTTCCAAATTTTTTCAACTAACGTAGAGTCTAGAGATGCTCTTGTCGATATCTCTCGCCCAGCTATTTGCAATTATTTCCCGTTGACATGTAACTTTCACCCTTTTGTCGGCTCGTTGGTCTAGGGGTATGATTCTCGCTTTGGGTGCGAGAGGTCCCGGGTCCAAATCCCGGACGAGCCCGGAAGTGCTCTTTTGAAACAGTCAATGGCTGTGATTAGTCAAAGAAAATATGTCGGAATGAAAATGTTACATCCAAATTTATTCAATTAACGTAGAGTCTAGAGATGCTCTTGTCGATATCTCTCGCCCAGCTATTTGCAATTATTTCCCGTTGACATGTAACTTTCACCCTTTGGTCGGCTCGTTGGTCTAGGGGTATGATTCTCGCTTTGGGTGCGAGAGGTCCCGGGTCCAAATCCCCGACGAGCCCGGAATTGGTCTTTTAAAAAAGGCAATAGATGTGATTAGTAAAATGAAATATGTCTATACAAAAATGTTACTTCCAAATTTTTTCAACTAACGTAGAGTCTAGAGATGCGCGTGTCGAATTCTCTCGCCCAGCTATTTGCAAATATGTCCCGTTGACATGTAACTTTCACCCTTTTGTCGGCTCGTTGGTCTAGGGGTATGATTCTCGCTTAGGGTGCGAGAGGTCCCGGGTCCAAATCCCGGACGAGCCCGGAATTGGTCTTTTGAAACAGTCAATGGCTGTGATTAGTCAAACGAAAAATTTCTATACGAAAACGTTACTTCCAAATTTATTCAACTAACGTAGAGTCTAGAGATGCGCTTGTCGAATTCTCTCGCCCAGCTATTTGCAATTATTTCCCGTTGACATGTAACTTTCACCCTTTTGTCGGCTCGTTGGTCTAGGGGTATGATTCTCGCTTAGGGTGCGAGAGGTCCCGGGTCCAAATCCCGGACGAGCCCGGAAGTGCTCTTTTGAAACAGTCAATGGCTGTGATTAGTCAAACGAAATATGTCGGAATGAAAATGTTACATCCAAATTTATACAATTCAGGTAGAGTCTAGATATGCGCTTTTCAAATTCTCTCGCCTAGCTATTTGCGATTATGTCCTGTTTTCATGTAACTTTGACCCTTTTGTTGGCTCGTTGGTCTAGGGGTATGATTCTCGCTTCGGGTGCGAGAGGTCCCGGGTTCAAATCCCGGACGAGCCCGATGGAACTTATTTGATGCTGTTAGCGGTTGTAGTTTGTAAATGATGACAAAAAAGTTACTCCCCAATTTGGTCAGTGAACGACCATATTGCTAGTATGTTTCCAAAAAATAGGCAAACACAACAAACTAGTTAAAAAAACAAGCAATTTGTTGACCACGGATACGCTGATTCAATTCTCTTGCCTGGCCAAATAGGATTTTGTCCCATGGACATAGCATTAATAGTTTTTGTCGGCTCGTTGGTCTAGGGGTATGATTCTCGCTTTGGGTGCGAGAGGTCCCGGGTCCAAATCCCGGACGAGCCCGGGATAGGTCTTTTGAAAGTCAATAGATGTGATAAGTAAAATGAAATATGTCTATACGAAAATGTAACTTCCAAATTTTTTCAACTAACGTAGAGTCTAGAGATGCTCTTGTCGATATCTCTCGCCCAGCTATTTGCAATTATTTCCCGTTGACATGTAACTTTCACCCTTTTGTCGGCTCGTTGGTCTAGGGGTATGATTCTCGCTTTGGGTGCGAGAGGTCCCGGGTCCAAATCCCGGACGAGCCCGGAAGTGCTCTTTTGAAACAGTCAATGGCTGTGATTAGTCAAAGAAAATATGTCGGAATGAAAATGTTACATCCAAATTTATTCAATTAACGTAGAGTCTAGAGATGCTCTTGTCGATATCTCTCGCCCAGCTATTTGCAATTATTTCCCGTTGACATGTAACTTTCACCCTTTGGTCGGCTCGTTGGTCTAGGGGTATGATTCTCGCTTTGGGTGCGAGAGGTCCCGGGTCCAAATCCCCGACGAGCCCGGAATTGGTCTTTTAAAAAAGGCAATAGATGTGATTAGTAAAATGAAATATGTCTATACAAAAATGTTACTTCCAAATTTTTTCAACTAACGTAGAGTCTAGAGATGCGCGTGTCGAATTCTCTCGCCCAGCTATTTGCAAATATGTCCCGTTGACATGTAACTTTCACCCTTTTGTCGGCTCGTTGGTCTAGGGGTATGATTCTCGCTTAGGGTGCGAGAGGTCCCGGGTCCAAATC
>NC_135691.1:18140107-18207607 GCF_964276395.1 Gasterosteus aculeatus | reverse complement strand
TTGCAAATATGTCCCGTTGACATGTAACTTTCACCCTTTTGTCGGCTCGTTGGTCTAGGGGTATGATTCTCGCTTAGGGTGCGAGAGGTCCCGGGTCCAAATCCCGGACGAGCCCGGAATTGGTCTTTTGAAACAGTCAATGGCTGTGATTAGTCAAACGAAAAATTTCTATACGAAAACGTTACTTCCAAATTTATTCAACTAACGTAGAGTCTAGAGATGCGCTTGTCGAATTCTCTCGCCCAGCTATTTGCAATTATTTCCCGTTGACATGTAACTTTCACCCTTTTGTCGGCTCGTTGGTCTAGGGGTATGATTCTCGCTTAGGGTGCGAGAGGTCCCGGGTCCAAATCCCGGACGAGCCCGGAAGTGCTCTTTTGAAACAGTCAATGGCTGTGATTAGTCAAACGAAATATGTCGGAATGAAAATGTTACATCCAAATTTATACAATTCAGGTAGAGTCTAGATATGCGCTTTTCAAATTCTCTCGCCTAGCTATTTGCGATTATGTCCTGTTTTCATGTAACTTTGACCCTTTTGTCGGCTCGTTGGTCTAGGGGTATGATTCTCGCTTCGGGTGCGAGAGGTCCCGGGTTCAAATCCCGGACGAGCCCGATGGAACTTATTTGATGCTATTAGCGGTTGTAATTTGTAAATGATGACAAAAAAGTTACTCCCCAATTTGGTCAGTGAACGACCATATTGCTAGTATGTTTCCAAAAAATAGGCAAACACAACAAACTAGTTAAAAAAAACAAGCAATTTGTTGACCACGGATACGCTGATCCAATTCTCTTGCCTGGCCAAATAGGATTTTGTCCCATGGACATAGCATTAATAGTTTTTGTCGGCTCGTTGGTCTAGGGGTATGATTCTCGCTTTGGGTGCGAGAGGTCCCGGGTCCAAATCCCGGACGAGCCCGGGATAGGTCTTTTGAAAGTCAATAGATGTGATAAGTAAAATGAAATATGTCTATACGAAAATGTAACTTCCAAATTTTTTCAACAACGTAGAGTCTAGAAATGCTCTTGTCGATATCTCTCGCCCAGCTATTTGCAATTATTTCCCGTTGACATGTAACTTTCACCCTTTTGTCGGCTCGTTGGTCTAGGGGTATGATTCTCGCTTTGGGTGCGAGAGGTCCCGGGTCCAAATCCCGGACGAGCCCGGAAGTGCTCTTTTGAAACAGTCAATGGCTGTGATTAGTCAAAGAAAATATGTCGGAATGAAAATGTTACATCCAAATTTATTCAATTAACGTAGAGTCTAGAGATGCTCTTGTCGATATCTCTCGCCCAGCTATTTGCAATTATTTCCCGTTGACATGTAACTTTCACCCTTTGGTCGGCTCGTTGGTCTAGGGGTATGATTCTCGCTTTGGGTGCGAGAGGTCCCGGGTCCAAATCCCGGACGAGCCCGGGATAGGTCTTTTGAAAGTCAATAGATGTGATAAGTAAAATGAAATATGTCTATACGAAAATGTAACTTCCAAATTTTTTCAACTAACGTAGAGTCTAGAGATGCGCGTGTCGAATTCTCTCGCCCAGCTATTTGCAAATATGTCCCGTTGACATGTAACTTTCACCCTTTTGTCGGCTCGTTGGTCTAGGGGTATGATTCTCGCTTAGGGTGCGAGAGGTCCCGGGTCCAAATCCCGGACGAGCCCGGAATTGGTCTTTTGAAACAGTCAATGGCTGTGATTAGTCAAACGAAAAATTTCTATACGAAAACGTTACTTCCAAATTTATTCAACTAACGTAGAGTCTAGAGATGCGCTTGTCGAATTCTCTCGCCCAGCTATTTGCAATTATTTCCCGTTGACATGTAACTTTCACCCTTTTGTCGGCTCGTTGGTCTAGGGGTATGATTCTCGCTTAGGGTGCGAGAGGTCCCGGGTCCAAATCCCGGACGAGCCCGGAATTGGTCTTTTGAAACAGTCAATGGCTGTGATTAGTCAAACGAAAAATTTCTATACGAAAACGTTACTTCCAAATTTATTCAACTAACGTAGAGTCTAGAGATGCGCTTGTCGAATTCTCTCGCCCAGCTATTTGCAATTATTTCCCGTTGACATGTAACTTTCACCCTTTTGTCGGCTCGTTGGTCTAGGGGTATGATTCTCGCTTAGGGTGCGAGAGGTCCCGGGTCCAAATCCCGGACGAGCCCGGAAGTGCTCTTTTGAAACAGTCAATGGCTGTGATTAGTCAAACGAAATATGTCGGAATGAAAATGTTACATCCAAATTTATACAATTCAGGTAGAGTCTAGATATGCGCTTTTCAAATTCTCTCGCCTAGCTATTTGCGATTATGTCCTGTTTTCATGTAACTTTGACCCTTTTGTCGGCTCGTTGGTCTAGGGGTATGATTCTCGCTTTGGGTGCGAGAGGTCCCGGGTCCAAATCCCGGACGAGCCCGATGGAACTTATTTGATGCTGTTAGCGGTTGTAATTTGTAAATGATGACAAAAAAGTTACTCCCCAATTTGGTCAGTGAACGACCATATTGCTAGTATGTTTCCAAAAAATAGGCAAACACAACAAACTAGTTAAAAAAAACAAGCAATTTGTTGACCACGGATACGCTGATTCAATTCTCTTGCCTGGCCAAATAGGATTTTGTCCCATGGACATAGCATTAATAGTTTTTGTCGGCTCGTTGGTCTAGGGGTATGATTCTCGCTTTGGGTGCGAGAGGTCCCGGGTCCAAATCCCGGACGAGCCCGGGATAGGTCTTTTGAAAGTCAATAGATGTGATAAGTAAAATGAAATATGTCTATACGAAAATGAAACTTCCAAATTTTTTCAACAACGTAGAGTCTAGAGATGCTCTTGTCGATATCTCTCGCCCAGCTATTTGCAATTATTTCCCGTTGACATGTAACTTTCACCCTTTTGTCGGCTCGTTGGTCTAGGGGTATGATTCTCGCTTTGGGTGCGAGAGGTCCCGGGTCCTAATCCCGGACGAGCCCGGAAGTGCTCTTTTGAAACAGTCAATGGCTGTGATTAGTCAAAGAAAATATGTCGGAATGAAAATGTTACATCCAAATTTATTCAATTAACGTAGAGTCTAGAGATGCTCTTGTCGATATCTCTCGCCCAGCTATTTGCAATTATTTCCCGTTGACATGTAACTTTCACCCTTTGGTCGGCTCGTTGGTCTAGGGGTATGATTCTCGCTTTGGGTGCGAGAGGTCCCGGGTCCAAATCCCGGACGAGCCCGGAATTGGTCTTTTAAAAAAGGCAATAGATGTGTTTAGTAAAATGAAATATGTCTATACAAAAATGTTACTTCCAAATTTTTTCAACTAACGTAGAGTCTAGAGATGCGCGTGTCGAATTCTCTCGCCCGGCTATTTGCAAATATGTCCCGTTGACATGTAACTTTCACCCTTTTGTCGGCTCGTTGGTCTAGGGGTATGATTCTCGCTTAGGGTGCGAGAGGTCCCGGGTCCAAATCCCGGACGAGCCCGGAATTGGTCTTTTGAAACAGTCAATGGCTGTGATTAGTCAAATGAAAAATTTCTATACGAAAACGTTACTTCCAAATTTATTCAACTAACGTAGAGTCTAGAGATGCGCTTGTCGAATTCTCTCGCCCAGCTATTTGCAATTATTTCCCGTTGACATGTAACTTTCACCCTTTTGTCGGCTCGTTGGTCTAGGGGTATGATTCTCGCTTAGGGTGCGAGAGGTCCCGGGTCCAAATCCCGGACGAGCCCGGAATTGGTCTTTTGAAACAGTCAATGGCTGTGATTAGTCAAACGAAAAATTTCTATACGAAAACGTTACTTCCAAATTTATTCAACTAACGTAGAGTCTAGAGATGCGCTTGTCGAATTCTCTCGCCCAGCTATTTGCAATTATTTCCCGTTGACATGTAACTTTCACCCTTTTGTCGGCTCGTTGGTCTAGGGGTATGATTCTCGCTTAGGGTGCGAGAGGTCCCGGGTCCAAATCCCGGACGAGCCCGGAAGTGCTCTTTTGAAACAGTCAATGGCTGTGATTAGTCAAAGAAAATATGTCGGAATGAAAATGTTACATCCAAATTTATTCAATTAACGTAGAGTCTAGAGATGCTCTTGTCGATATCTCTCGCCCAGCTATTTGCAATTATTTTCCGTTGACATATAACTTTCACCCTTTGGTCGGCTCGTTGGTCTAGGGGTATGATTCTCGCTTTGGGTGCGAGAGGTCCCGGGTCCAAATCCCGGACGAGCCCGGAAGTGCTCTTTTGAAACAGTCAATGGCTGTGATTAGTCAAAGAAAATATGTCGGAATGAAAATGTTACATCCAAATTTATTCAATTAACGTAGAGTCTAGAGATGCTCTTCTCGATATCTCTCGCCCAGCTATTTGCAATTATTTCCCGTTGACATGTAACTTTCACCCTTTGGTCGGCTCGTTGGTCTAGGGGTATGATTCTCGCTTTGGGTGCGAGAGGTCCCGGGTCCAAATCCCCGACGAGCCCGGAATTGGTCTTTTAAAAAAGGCAATAGATGTGATTAGTAAAATGAAATATGTCTATACAAAAATGTTACTTCCAAATTTTTTCAACTAACGTAGAGTCTAGAGATGCGCGTGTCGAATTCTCTCGCCCAGCTATTTGCAAATATGTCCCGTTGACATGTAACTTTCACCCTTTTGTCGGCTCGTTGGTCTAGGGGTATGATTCTCGCTTAGGGTGCGAGAGGTCCCGGGTCCAAATCCCGGACGAGCCCGGAATTGGTCTTTTGAAACAGTCAATGGCTGTGATTAGTCAAAGGAAAAATTTCTATACGAAAACGTTACTTCCAAATTTATTCAACTAACGTAGAGTCTAGAGATGCGCTTGTCGAATTCTCTCGCCCAGCTATTTGCAATTATTTCCCGTTGACATGTAACTTTCACCCTTTTGTCGGCTCGTTGGTCTAGGGGTATGATTCTCGCTTAGGGTGCGAGAGGTCCCGGGTCCAAATCCCGGACGAGCCCGGAAGTGCTCTTTTGAAACAGTCAATGGCTGTGATTAGTCAAACGAAATATGTCGGAATGAAAATGTTACATCCAAATTTATACAATTCAGGTAGAGTCTAGATATGCGCTTTTCAAATTCTCTCGCCTAGCTATTTGCGATTATGTCCTGTTTTCATGTAACTTTGACCCTTTTGTCGGCTCGTTGGTCTAGGGGTATGATTCTTGCTTCGGGTGCGAGAGGTCCCGGGTTCAAATCCCGGACGAGCCCGATGGAACTTATTTGATGCTGTTAGCGGTTGTAATTTGTAAATGATGACAAAAAAGTTACTCCCCAATTTGGTCAGTGAACGACCATATTGCTAGTATGTTTCCAAAAAATAGGCAAACACAACAAACTAGTTAAAAAAAACAAGCAATTTGTTGACCACGGATACGCTGATTCAATTCTCTTGCCTGGCCAAATAGGATTTTGTCCCATGGACATAGCATTAATAGTTTTTGTCGGCTCGTTGGTCTAGGGGTATGATTCTCGCTTTGGGTGCGAGAGGTCCCGGGTCCAAATCCCGGACGAGCCCGGGATAGGTCTTTTGAAAGTCAATAGATGTGATAAGTAAAATGAAATATGTCTATACGAAAATGTAACTTCCAAATTTTTTCAACTAACGTAGAGTCTAGAGATGCTCTTGTCGATATCTCTCGCCCAGCTATTTGCAATTATTTCCCGTTGACATGTAACTTTCACCCTTTTGTCGGCTCGTTGGTCTAGGGGTATGATTCTCGCTTTGGGTGCGAGAGGTCCCGGGTCCAAATCCCGGACGAGCCCGGAAGTGCTCTTTTGAAACAGTCAATGGCTGTGATTAGTCAAAGAAAATATGTCGGAATGAAAATGTTACATCCAAATTTATTCAATTAACGTAGAGTCTAGATATGCTCTTGTCGATATCTCTCGCCCAGCTATTTGCAATTATTTCCCGTTGACATGTAACTTTCACCCTTTTGTCGGCTCGTTGGTCTAGGGGTATGATTCTCGCTTTGGGTGCGAGAGGTCCCGGGTCCAAATCCCGGACGAGCCCGGAAGTGCTCTTTTGAAACAGTCAATGGCTGTGATTAGTCAAAGAAAATATGTCGGAATGAAAATGTTACATCCAAATTTATTCAATTAACGTAGAGTCTAGAGATGCTCTTGTCGATATCTCTCGCCCAGCTATTTGCAATTATTTCCCGTTGACATGTAACTTTCACCCTTTGGTCGGCTCGTTGGTCTAGGGGTATGATTCTCGCTTTGGGTGCGAGAGGTCCCGGGTCCAAATCCCGGACGAGCCCGGGATAGGTCTTTTGAAAGTCAATAGATGTGATAAGTAAAATGAAATATGTCTATACGAAAATGTAACTTCCAAATTTTTTCAACTAACGTAGAGTCTAGAGATGCTCTTGTCGATATCTCTCGCCCAGCTATTTGCAATTATTTCCCGTTGACATGTAACTTTCACCCTTTTGTCGGCTCGTTGGTCTAGGGGTATGATTCTCGCTTTGGGTGCGAGAGGTCCCGGGTCCAAATCCCGGACGAGCCCGGAAGTGCTCTTTTGAAACAGTCAATGGCTGTGATTAGTCAAAGAAAATATGTCGGAATGAAAATGTTACATCCAAATTTATTCAATTAACGTAGAGTCTAGAGATGCTCTTGTCGATATCTCTCGCCTAGCTATTTGCAATTATTTCCCGTTGACATGTAACTTTAACCCTTTGGTCGGCTCGTTGGTCTAGGGGTATGATTCTCGCTTTGGGTGCGAGAGGTCCCGGGTCCAAATCCCGGACGAGCCCGGAATTGGTCATTTAAAAAAGGCAATAGATGTGTTTAGTAAAATGAAATATGTCTATACAAAAATGTTACTTCCAAATTTTTTCAACTAACGTAGAGTCTAGAGATGCGCGTGTCGAATTCTCTCGCCCGGCTATTTGCAAATATGTCCCGTTGACATGTAACTTTCACCCTTTTGTCGGCTCGTTGGTCTAGGGGTATGATTCTCGCTTAGGGTGCGAGAGGTCCCGGGTCCAAATCCCGGACGAGCCCGGAATTGGTCTTTTGAAACAGTCAATGGCTGTGATTAGTCAAACGAAAAATTTCTATACGAAAACGTTACTTCCAAATTTATTCAACTAACGTAGAGTCTAGAGATGCGCTTGTCGAATTCTCTCGCCCAGCTATTTGCAATTATTTCCCGTTGACATGTAACTTTCACCCTTTTGTCGGCTCGTTGGTCTAGGGGTATGATTCTCGCTTAGGGTGCGAGAGGTCCCGGGTCCAAATCCCGGACGAGCCCGGAAGTGCTCTTTTGAAACAGTCAATGGCTGTGATTAGTCAAACGAAATATGTCGGAATGAAAATGTTACATCCAAATTTATACAATTCAGGTAGAGTCTAGATATGCGCTTTTCAAATTCTCTCGCCTAGCTATTTGCGATTATGTCCTGTTTTCATGTAACTTTGACCCTTTTGTCGGCTCGTTGGTCTAGGGGTATGATTCTCGCTTCGGGTGCGAGAGGTCCCGGGTTCAAATCCCGGACGAGCCCGATGGAACTTATTTGATGATGTTAGCGGTTGTAATTTGTAAATGATGACAAAAAAGTTACTCCCCAATTTGGTCAGTGAACGACCATATTGCTAGTATGTTTCCAAAAAATAGGCAAACACAACAAACTAGTTAAAAAAAACAAGCAATTTGTTGACCACGGATACGCTGATTCAATTCTCTTGCCTGGCCAAATAGGATTTTGTCCCATGGACATAGCATTAATAGTTTTTGTCGGCTCGTTGGTCTAGGGGTATGATTCTCGCTTTGGGTGCGAGAGGTCCCGGGTCCAAATCCCGGACGAGCCCGGGATAGGTCTTTTGAAAGTCAATAGATGTGATAAGTAAAATGAAATATGTCTATACGAAAATGTAACTTCCAAATTTTTTCAACTAACGTAGAGTCTAGAGATGCTCTTGTCGATATCTCTCGCCCAGCTATTTGCAATTATTTCCCGTTGACATGTAACTTTCACCCTTTTGTCGGCTCGTTGGTCTAGGGGTATGATTCTCGCTTAGGGTGCGAGAGGTCCCGGGTCCAAATCCCGGACGAGCCCGGAATTGGTCTTTTGAAACAGTCAATGGCTGTGATTAGTCAAACGAAAAATTTCTATACGAAAACGTTACTTCCAAATTTATTCAACTAACGTAGAGTCTAGAGATGCGCTTGTCGAATTCTCTCGCCCAGCTATTTGCAATTATTTCCCGTTGACATGTAACTTTCACCCTTTTGTCGGCTCGTTGGTCTAGGGGTATGATTCTCGCTTAGGGTGCGAGAGGTCCCGGGTCCAAATCCCGGACGAGCCCGGAAGTGCTCTTTTGAAACAGTCAATGGCTGTGATTAGTCAAAGAAAATATGTCGGAATGAAAATGTTACATCCAAATTTATTCAATTAACGTAGAGTCTAGAGATGCTCTTGTCGATATCTCTCGCCCAGCTATTTGCAATTATTTCCCGTTGACATGTAACTTTCACCCTTTGGTCGGCTCGTTGGTCTAGGGGTATGATTCTCGCTTTGGGTGCGAGAGGTCCCGGGTCCAAATCCCGGACGAGCCCGGAATTGGTCTTTTGAAACAGTCAATGGCTGTGATTAGTCAAACGAAAAATTTCTATACGAAAACGTTACTTCCAAATTTATTCAACTAACGTAGAGTCTAGAGATGCGCTTGTCGAATTCTCTCGCCCAGCTATTTGCAATTATTTCCCGTTGACATGTAACTTTCACCCTTTTGTCGGCTCGTTGGTCTAGGGGTATGATTCTCGCTTAGGGTGCGAGAGGTCCCGGGTCCAAATCCCGGACGAGCCCGGAATTGGTCTTTTGAAACAGTCAATGGCTGTGATTAGTCAAACGAAAAATTTCTATACGAAAACGTTACTTCCAAATTTATTCAACTAACGTAGAGTCTAGAGATGCGCTTGTCGAATTCTCTCGCCCAGCTATTTGCAATTATTTCCCGTTGACATGTAACTTTCACCCTTTTGTCGGCTCGTTGGTCTAGGGGTATGATTCTCGCTTAGGGTGCGAGAGGTCCCGGGTCCAAATCCCGGACGAGCCCGGAAGTGCTCTTTTGAAACAGTCAATGGCTGTGATTAGTCAAACGAAATATGTCGGAATGAAAATGTTACATCCAAATTTATACAATTCAGGTAGAGTCTAGATATGCGCTTTTCAAATTCTCTCGCCTAGCTATTTGCGATTATGTCCTGTTTTCATGTAACTTTGACCCTTTTGTCGGCTCGTTGGTCTAGGGGTATCATTCTCGCTTCGGGTGCGAGAGGTCCCGGGTTCAAATCCCGGACGAGCCCGATGGAACTTATTTGATGCTGTTAGCGGTTGTAATTTGTAAATGATGACAAAAAAGTTACTCCCCAATTTGGTCAGTGAACGACCATATTGCTAGTATGTTTCCAAAAAATAGGCAAACACAACAAACTAGTTAAAAAAAACAAGCAATTTGTTGACCACGGATACGCTGATTCAATTCTCTTGCCTGGCCAAATAGGATTTTGTCCCATGGACATAGCATTAATAGTTTTTGTCGGCTCGTTGGTCTAGGGGTATGATTCTCGCTTTGGGTGCGAGAGGTCCCGGGTCCAAATCCGGGACGAGCCCGGGATAGGTCTTTTGAAAGTCAATAGATGTGATAAGTAAAATGAAATATGTCTATACGAAAATGTAACTTCCAAATTTTTTCAACTAACGTAGAGTCTAGAGATGCTCTTGTCGATATCTCTCGCCCAGCTATTTGCAATTATTTCCCGTTGACATGTAACTTTCACCCTTTTGTCGGCTCGTTGGTCTAGGGGTATGATTCTCGCTTTGGGTGCGAGAGGTCCCGGGTCCAAATCCCGGACGAGCCCGGAAGTGCTCTTTTGAAACAGTCAATGGCTGTGATTAGTCAAAGAAAATATGTCGGAATGAAAATGTTACATCCAAATTTATTCAATTAACGTAGAGTCTAGAGATGCTCTTGTCGATATCTCTCGCCCAGCTATTTGCAATTATTTCCCGTTGACATGTAACTTTCACCCTTTGGTCGGCTCGTTGGTCTAGGGGTATGATTCTCGCTTTGGGTGCGAGAGGTCCCGGGTCCAAATCCCGGACGAGCCCGGGATAGGTCTTTTGAAAGTCAATAGATGTGATAAGTAAAATGAAATATGTCTATACGAAAATGTAACTTCCAAATTTTTTCAACTAACGTAGAGTCTAGAGATGCTCTTGTCGATATCTCTCGCCCAGCTATTTGCAATTATTTCCCGTTGACATGTAACTTTCACCCTTTTGTCGGCTCGTTGGTCTAGGGGTATGATTCTCGCTTTGGGTGCGAGAGGTCCCGGGTCCAAATCCCGGACGAGCCCGGAATTGGTCTTTTAAAAAAGGCAATAGATGTGATTAGTAAAATGAAATATGTCTATACAAAAATGTTACTTCCAAATTTTTTCAACTAACGTAGAGTCTAGAGATGCGCGTGTCGAATTCTCTCGCCCAGCTATTTGCAAATATGTCCCGTTGACATGTAACTTTCACCCTTTTGTCGGCTCGTTGGTCTAGGGGTATGATTCTCGCTTAGGGTGCGAGAGGTCCCGGGTCCAAATCCCGGACGAGCCCGGAAGTGCTCTTTTGAAACAGTCAATGGCTGTGATTAGTCAAACGAAATATGTCGGAATGAAAATGTTACATCCAAATTTATACAATTCAGGTAGAGTCTAGATATGCGCTTTTCAAATTCTCTCGCCTAGCTATTTGCGATTATGTCCTGTTTTCATGTAACTTTCACCCTTTTGTCGGCTCGTTGGTCTAGGGGCATGATTCTCGCTTAGGGTGCGAGAGGTCCCGGGTCCAAATCCCGGACGAGCCCGGAATTGGTCTTTTGAAACAGTCAATGGCTGTGATTAGTCAAACGAAAAATTTCTATACGAAAACGTTACTTCCAAATTTATTCAACTAACGTAGAGTCTAGAGATGCGCTTGTCGAATTCTCTCGCCCAGCTATTTGCAATTATTTCCCGTTGACATGTAACTTTCACCCTTTTGTCGGCTCGTTGGTCTAGGGGTATGATTCTCGCTTAGGGTGCGAGAGGTCCCGGGTCCAAATCCCGGACGAGCCCGGAAGTGCTCTTTTGAAACAGTCAATGGCTGTGATTAGTCAAACGAAATATGTCGGAATGAAAATGTTACATCCAAATTTATACAATTCAGGTAGAGTCTAGATATGCGCTTTTCAAATTCTCTCGCCTAGCTATTTGCGATTATGTCCTGTTTTCATGTAACTTTGACCCTTTTGTCGGCTCGTTGGTCTAGGGGTATGATTCTCGCTTCGGGTGCGAGAGGTCCCGGGTTCAAATCCCGGACGAGCCCGATGGAACTTATTTGATGCTGTTAGCGGTTGTAATTTGTAAATGATGACAAAAAAGTTACTCCCCAATTTGGTCAGTGAACGACCATATTGCTAGTATGTTTCCAAAAAATAGGCAAACACAACAAACTAGTTAAAAAAAACAAGCAATTTGTTGACCACGGATACGCTGATTCAATTCTCTTGCCTGGCCAAATAGGATTTTGTCCCATGGACATAGCATTAATAGTTTTTGTCGGCTCGTTGGTCTAGGGGTATGATTCTCGCTTTGGGTGCGAGAGGTCCCGGGTCCAAATCCCGGACGAGCCCGGGATAGGTCTTTTGAAAGTCAATAGATGTGATAAGTAAAATGAAATATGTCTATACGAAAATGTAACTTCCAAATTTTTTCAACTAACGTAGAGTCTAGAGATGCTCTTGTCGATATCTCTCGCCCAGCTATTTGCAATTATTTCCCGTTGACATGTAACTTTCACCCTTTTGTCGGCTCGTTGGTCTAGGGGTATGATTCTCGCTTTGGGTGCGAGAGGTCCCGGGTCCAAATCCCGGACGAGCCCGGAAGTGCTCTTTTGAAACAGTCAATGGCTGTGATTAGTCAAAGAAAATATGTCGGAATGAAAATGTTACATCCAAATTTATTCAATTAACGTAGAGTCTAGAGATGCTCTTGTCGATATCTCTCGCCCAGCTATTTGCAATTATTTCCCGTTGACATGTAACTTTCACCCTTTGGTCGGCTCGTTGGTCTAGGGGTATGATTCTCGCTTTGGGTGCGAGAGGTCCCGGGTCCAAATCCCCGACGAGCCCGGAATTGGTCTTTTAAAAAAGGCAATAGATGTGATTAGTAAAATGAAATATGTCTATACAAAAATGTTACTTCCAAATTTTTTCAACTAACGTAGAGTCTAGAGATGCGCGTGTCGAATTCTCTCGCCCAGCTATTTGCAAATATGTCCCGTTGACATGTAACTTTCACCCTTTTGTCGGCTCGTTGGTCTAGGGGTATGATTCTCGCTTAGGGTGCGAGAGGTCCCGGGTCCAAATCCCGGACGAGCCCGGAATTGGTCTTTTGAAACAGTCAATGGCTGTGATTAGTCAAACGAAAAATTTCTATACGAAAACGTTACTTCCAAATTTATTCAACTAACGTAGAGTCTAGAGATGCGCTTGTCGAATTCTCTCGCCCAGCTATTTGCAATTATTTCCCGTTGACATGTAACTTTCACCCTTTTGTCGGCTCGTTGGTCTAGGGGTATGATTCTCGCTTAGGGTGCGAGAGGTCCCGGGTCCAAATCCCGGACGAGCCCGGAAGTGCTCTTTTGAAACAGTCAATGGCTGTGATTAGTCAAACGAAATATGTCGGAATGAAAATGTTACATCCAAATTTATACAATTCAGGTAGAGTCTAGATATGCGCTTTTCAAATTCTCTCGCCTAGCTATTTGCGATTATGTCCTGTTTTCATGTAACTTTGACCCTTTTGTCGGCTCGTTGGTCTAGGGGTATGATTCTCGCTTCGGGTGCGAGAGGTCCCGGGTTCAAATCCCGGACGAGCCCGATGGAACTTATTTGATGCTGTTAGCGGTTGTAGTTTGTAAATGATGACAAAAAAGTTACTCCCCAATTTGGTCAGTGAACGACCATATTGCTAGTATGTTTCCAAAAAATAGGCAAACACAACAAACTAGTTAAAAAAACAAGCAATTTGTTGACCACGGATACGCTGATTCAATTCTCTTGCCTGGCCAAATAGGATTTTGTCCCATGGACATAGCATTAATAGTTTTTGTCGGCTCGTTGGTCTAGGGGTATGATTCTCGCTTTGGGTGCGAGAGGTCCCGGGTCCAAATCCCGGACGAGCCCGGGATAGGTCTTTTGAAAGTCAATAGATGTGATAAGTAAAATGAAATATGTCTATACGAAAATGTAACTTCCAAATTTTTTCAACTAACGTAGAGTCTAGAGATGCTCTTGTCGATATCTCTCGCCCAGCTATTTGCAATTATTTCCCGTTGACATGTAACTTTCACCCTTTTGTCGGCTCGTTGGTCTAGGGGTATGATTCTCGCTTTGGGTGCGAGAGGTCCCGGGTCCAAATCCCGGACGAGCCCGGAAGTGCTCTTTTGAAACAGTCAATGGCTGTGATTAGTCAAAGAAAATATGTCGGAATGAAAATGTTACATCCAAATTTATTCAATTAACGTAGAGTCTAGAGATGCTCTTGTCGATATCTCTCGCCCAGCTATTTGCAATTATTTCCCGTTGACATGTAACTTTCACCCTTTGGTCGGCTCGTTGGTCTAGGGCTATGATTCTCGCTTTGGGTGCGAGAGGTCCCGGGTCCAAATCCCCGACGAGCCCGGAATTGGTCTTTTAAAAAAGGCAATAGATGTGATTAGTAAAATGAAATATGTCTATACAAAAATGTTACTTCCAAATTTTTTCAACTAACGTAGAGTCTAGAGATGCGCGTGTCGAATTCTCTCGCCCAGCTATTTGCAAATATGTCCCGTTGACATGTAACTTTCACCCTTTTGTCGGCTCGTTGGTCTAGGGGTATGATTCTCGCTTAGGGTGCGAGAGGTCCCGGGTCCAAATCCCGGACGAGCCCGGAATTGGTCTTTTGAAACAGTCAATGGCTGTGATTAGTCAAACGAAAAATTTCTATACGAAAACGTTACTTCCAAATTTATTCAACTAACGTAGAGTCTAGAGATGCGCTTGTCGAATTCTCTCGCCCAGCTATTTGCAATTATTTCCCGTTGACATGTAACTTTCACCCTTTTGTCGGCTCGTTGGTCTAGGGGTATGATTCTCGCTTAGGGTGCGAGAGGTCCCGGGTCCAAATCCCGGACGAGCCCGGAAGTGCTCTTTTGAAACAGTCAATGGCTGTGATTAGTCAAACGAAATATGTCGGAATGAAAATGTTACATCCAAATTTATACAATTCAGGTAGAGTCTAGATATGCGCTTTTCAAATTCTCTCGCCTAGCTATTTGCGATTATGTCCTGTTTTCATGTAACTTTGACCCTTTTGTCGGCTCGTTGGTCTAGGGGTATGATTCTCGCTTCGGGTGCGAGAGGTCCCGGGTTCAAATCCCGGACGAGCCCGATGGAACTTATTTGATGCTGTTAGCGGTTGTAGTTTGTAAATGATGACAAAAAAGTTACTCCCCAATTTGGTCAGTGAACGACCATATTGCTAGTATGTTTCCAAAAAATAGGCAAACACAACAAACTAGTTAAAAAAACAAGCAATTTGTTGACCACGGATACGCTGATTCAATTCTCTTGCCTGGCCAAATAGGATTTTGTCCCATGGACATAGCATTAATAGTTTTTGTCGGCTCGTTGGTCTAGGGGTATGATTCTCGCTTTGGGTGCGAGAGGTCCCGGGTCCAAATCCCGGACGAGCCCGGGATAGGTCTTTTGAAAGTCAATAGATGTGATAAGTAAAATGAAATATGTCTATACGAAAATGTAACTTCCAAATTTTTTCAACTAACGTAGAGTCTAGAGATGCTCTTGTCGATATCTCTCGCCCAGCTATTTGCAATTATTTCCCGTTGACATGTAACTTTCACCCTTTTGTCGGCTCGTTGGTCTAGGGGTATGATTCTCGCTTTGGGTGCGAGAGGTCCCGGGTCCAAATCCCGGACGAGCCCGGAAGTGCTCTTTTGAAACAGTCAATGGCTGTGATTAGTCAAAGAAAATATGTCGGAATGAAAATCCATCCATCCATCCATTGTCTAACCGCTTATCCTGCACACAGGGTCGCGGGGGGGCTGGAGTCCATCCCAGCCAACTTCGGGCGATAGACAGGGTACACCCTGGATTGGTCGCCAGCCAATCGCAGGGCTACACAGAGACACACAACCATTCACACTCACATTCACACAACTACGGACAATTTAGAGTCACCAATAAACCTGATCCCCAGAGCATGTCTTTGGACTGTGGGAGGAAGCCGGAGAACCCGGAGAGAACCCACGCAGACACGGGGAGAACATGCAGACTCCACACAGAAAGGCCACTGGGTGGAATCGAACCCAGGACCTTCTTGCTGTGAGGCAACGGTGCTAACCACCACGCCACCGTGCCGCCCCGGAATGAAAATGTTACATCCAAATTTATTCAATTAACGTAGAGTCTAGAGATGCTCTTCTCGATATCTCTCGCCCAGCTATTTGCAATTATTTCCCGTTGACATGTAACTTTCACCCTTTGGTCGGCTCGTTGGTCTAGGGGTATGATTCTCGCTTTGGGTGCGAGAGGTCCCGGGTCCAAATCCCCGACGAGCCCGGAATTGGTCTTTTAAAAAAGGCAATAGATGTGATTAGTAAAATGAAATATGTCTATACAAAAATGTTACTTCCAAATTTTTTCAACTAACGTAGAGTCTAGAGATGCGCGTGTCGAATTCTCTCGCCCAGCTATTTGCAAATATGTCCCGTTGACATGTAACTTTCACCCTTTTGTCGGCTCGTTGGTCTAGGGGTATGATTCTCGCTTAGGGTGCGAGAGGTCCCGGGTCCAAATCCCGGACGAGCCCGGAATTGGTCTTTTGAAACAGTCAATGGCTGTGATTAGTCAAAGGAAAAATTTCTATACGAAAACGTTACTTCCAAATTTATTCAACTAACGTAGAGTCTAGAGATGCGCTTGTCGAATTCTCTCGCCCAGCTATTTGCAATTATTTCCCGTTGACATGTAACTTTCACCCTTTTGTCGGCTCGTTGGTCTAGGGGTATGATTCTCGCTTAGGGTGCGAGAGGTCCCGGGTCCAAATCCCGGACGAGCCCGGAAGTGCTCTTTTGAAACAGTCAATGGCTGTGATTAGTCAAACGAAATATGTCGGAATGAAAATGTTACATCCAAATTTATACAATTCAGGTAGAGTCTAGATATGCGCTTTTCAAATTCTCTCGCCTAGCTATTTGCGATTATGTCCTGTTTTCATGTAACTTTGACCCTTTTGTCGGCTCGTTGGTCTAGGGGTATGATTCTTGCTTCGGGTGCGAGAGGTCCCGGGTTCAAATCCCGGACGAGCCCGATGGAACTTATTTGATGCTGTTAGCGGTTGTAATTTGTAAATGATGACAAAAAAGTTACTCCCCAATTTGGTCAGTGAACGACCATATTGCTAGTATGTTTCCAAAAAATAGGCAAACACAACAAACTAGTTAAAAAAAACAAGCAATTTGTTGACCACGGATACGCTGATTCAATTCTCTTGCCTGGCCAAATAGGATTTTGTCCCATGGACATAGCATTAATAGTTTTTGTCGGCTCGTTGGTCTAGGGGTATGATTCTCGCTTTGGGTGCGAGAGGTCCCGGGTCCAAATCCCGGACGAGCCCGGGATAGGTCTTTTGAAAGTCAATAGATGTGATAAGTAAAATGAAATATGTCTATACGAAAATGTAACTTCCAAATTTTTTCAACTAACGTAGAGTCTAGAGATGCTCTTGTCGATATCTCTCGCCCAGCTATTTGCAATTATTTCCCGTTGACATGTAACTTTCACCCTTTTGTCGGCTCGTTGGTCTAGGGGTATGATTCTCGCTTTGGGTGCGAGAGGTCCCGGGTCCAAATCCCGGACGAGCCCGGAAGTGCTCTTTTGAAACAGTCAATGGCTGTGATTAGTCAAAGAAAATATGTCGGAATGAAAATGTTACATCCAAATTTATTCAATTAACGTAGAGTCTAGATATGCTCTTGTCGATATCTCTCGCCCAGCTATTTGCAATTATTTCCCGTTGACATGTAACTTTCACCCTTTTGTCGGCTCGTTGGTCTAGGGGTATGATTCTCGCTTTGGGTGCGAGAGGTCCCGGGTCCAAATCCCGGACGAGCCCGGAAGTGCTCTTTTGAAACAGTCAATGGCTGTGATTAGTCAAAGAAAATATGTCGGAATGAAAATGTTACATCCAAATTTATTCAATTAACGTAGAGTCTAGAGATGCTCTTGTCGATATCTCTCGCCCAGCTATTTGCAATTATTTCCC
This sequence comes from Gasterosteus aculeatus, assembly GCF_964276395.1. Classification (NCBI taxonomy): domain Eukaryota; kingdom Metazoa; phylum Chordata; class Actinopteri; order Perciformes; family Gasterosteidae; genus Gasterosteus; species Gasterosteus aculeatus. The sequence continues at coordinate 18,190,220 of NC_135691.1, read as the reverse complement.
GTTGACATGTAACTTTCACCCTTTGGTCGGCTCGTTGGTCTAGGGGTATGATTCTCGCTTTGGGTGCGAGAGGTCCCGGGTCCAAATCCCGGACGAGCCCGGGATAGGTCTTTTGAAAGTCAATAGATGTGATAAGTAAAATGAAATATGTCTATACGAAAATGTAACTTCCAAATTTTTTCAACTAACGTAGAGTCTAGAGATGCTCTTGTCGATATCTCTCGCCCAGCTATTTGCAATTATTTCCCGTTGACATGTAACTTTCACCCTTTTGTCGGCTCGTTGGTCTAGGGGTATGATTCTCGCTTTGGGTGCGAGAGGTCCCGGGTCCAAATCCCGGACGAGCCCGGAAGTGCTCTTTTGAAACAGTCAATGGCTGTGATTAGTCAAAGAAAATATGTCGGAATGAAAATGTTACATCCAAATTTATTCAATTAACGTAGAGTCTAGAGATGCTCTTGTCGATATCTCTCGCCCAGCTATTTGCAATTATTTCCCGTTGACATGTAACTTTAACCCTTTGGTCGGCTCGTTGGTCTAGGGGTATGATTCTCGCTTTGGGTGCGAGAGGTCCCGGGTCCAAATCCCGGACGAGCCCGGAATTGGTCATTTAAAAAAGGCAATAGATGTGTTTAGTAAAATGAAATATGTCTATACAAAAATGTTAATTCCAAATTTTTTCAACTAACGTAGAGTCTAGAGATGCGCGTGTCGAATTCTCTCGCCCGGCTATTTGCAAATATGTCCCGTTGACATGTAACTTTCACCCTTTTGTCGGCTCGTTGGTCTAGGGGTATGATTCTCGCTTAGGGTGCGAGAGGTCCCGGGTCCAAATCCCGGACGAGCCCGGAATTGGTCTTTTGAAACAGTCAATGGCTGTGATTAGTCAAACGAAAAATTTCTATACGAAAACGTTACTTCCAAATTTATTCAACTAACGTAGAGTCTAGAGATGCGCTTGTCGAATTCTCTCGCCCAGCTATTTGCAATTATTTCCCGTTGACATGTAACTTTCACCCTTTTGTCGGCTCGTTGGTCTAGGGGTATGATTCTCGCTTAGGGTGCGAGAGGTCCCGGGTCCAAATCCCGGACGAGCCCGGAAGTGCTCTTTTGAAACAGTCAATGGCTGTGATTAGTCAAACGAAATATGTCGGAATGAAAATGTTACATCCAAATTTATACAATTCAGGTAGAGTCTAGATATGCGCTTTTCAAATTCTCTCGCCTAGCTATTTGCGATTATGTCCTGTTTTCATGTAACTTTGACCCTTTTGTCGGCTCGTTGGTCTAGGGGTATGATTCTCGCTTCGGGTGCGAGAGGTCCCGGGTTCAAATCCCGGACGAGCCCGATGGAACTTATTTGATGATGTTAGCGGTTGTAATTTGTAAATGATGACAAAAAAGTTACTCCCCAATTTGGTCAGTGAACGACCATATTGCTAGTATGTTTCCAAAAAATAGGCAAACACAACAAACTAGTTAAAAAAAACAAGCAATTTGTTGACCACGGATACGCTGATTCAATTCTCTTGCCTCGCCAAATAGGATTTTGTCCCATGGACATAGCATTAATAGTTTTTGTCGGCTCGTTGGTCTAGGGGTATGATTCTCGCTTTGGGTGCGAGAGGTCCCGGGTCCAAATCCCGGACGAGCCCGGGATAGGTCTTTTGAAAGTCAATAGATGTGATAAGTAAAATGAAATATGTCTATACGAAAATGTAACTTCCAAATTTTTTCAACTAACGTAGAGTCTAGAGATGCTCTTGTCGATATCTCTCGCCCAGCTATTTGCAATTATTTCCCGTTGACATGTAACTTTCACCCTTTTGTCGGCTCGTTGGTCTAGGGGTATGATTCTCGCTTAGGGTGCGAGAGGTCCCGGGTCCAAATCCCGGACGAGCCCGGAATTGGTCTTTTGAAACAGTCAATGGCTGTGATTAGTCAAACGAAAAATTTCTATACGAAAACGTTACTTCCAAATTTATTCAACTAACGTAGAGTCTAGAGATGCGCTTGTCGAATTCTCTCGCCCAGCTATTTGCAATTATTTCCCGTTGACATGTAACTTTCACCCTTTTGTCGGCTCGTTGGTCTAGGGGTATGATTCTCGCTTAGGGTGCGAGAGGTCCCGGGTCCAAATCCCGGACGAGCCCGGAAGTGCTCTTTTGAAACAGTCAATGGCTGTGATTAGTCAAAGAAAATATGTCGGAATGAAAATGTTACATCCAAATTTATTCAATTAACGTAGAGTCTAGAGATGCTCTTGTCGATATCTCTCGCCCAGCTATTTGCAATTATTTCCCGTTGACATGTAACTTTCACCCTTTGGTCGGCTCGTTGGTCTAGGGGTATGATTCTCGCTTTGGGTGCGAGAGGTCCCGGGTCCAAATCCCGGACGAGCCCGGAATTGGTCTTTTGAAACAGTCAATGGCTGTGATTAGTCAAACGAAAAATTTCTATACGAAAACGTTACTTCCAAATTTATTCAACTAACGTAGAGTCTAGAGATGCGCTTGTCGAATTCTCTCGCCCAGCTATTTGCAATTATTTCCCGTTGACATGTAACTTTCACCCTTTTGTCGGCTCGTTGGTCTAGGGGTATGATTCTCGCTTAGGGTGCGAGAGGTCCCGGGTCCAAATCCCGGACGAGCCCGGAATTGGTCTTTTGAAACAGTCAATGGCTGTGATTAGTCAAACGAAAAATTTCTATACGAAAACGTTACTTCCAAATTTATTCAACTAACGTAGAGTCTAGAGATGCGCTTGTCGAATTCTCTCGCCCAGCTATTTGCAATTATTTCCCGTTGACATGTAACTTTCACCCTTTTGTCGGCTCGTTGGTCTAGGGGTATGATTCTCGCTTAGGGTGCGAGAGGTCCCGGGTCCAAATCCCGGACGAGCCCGGAAGTGCTCTTTTGAAACAGTCAATGGCTGTGATTAGTCAAACGAAATATGTCGGAATGAAAATGTTACATCCAAATTTATACAATTCAGGTAGAGTCTAGATATGCGCTTTTCAAATTCTCTCGCCTAGCTATTTGCGATTATGTCCTGTTTTCATGTAACTTTGACCCTTTTGTCGGCTCGTTGGTCTAGGGGTATCATTCTCGCTTCGGGTGCGAGAGGTCCCGGGTTCAAATCCCGGACGAGCCCGATGGAACTTATTTGATGCTGTTAGCGGTTGTAATTTGTAAATGATGACAAAAAAGTTACTCCCCAATTTGGTCAGTGAACGACCATATTGCTAGTATGTTTCCAAAAAATAGGCAAACACAACAAACTAGTTAAAAAAAACAAGCAATTTGTTGACCACGGATACGCTGATTCAATTCTCTTGCCTGGCCAAATAGGATTTTGTCCCATGGACATAGCATTAATAGTTTTTGTCGGCTCGTTGGTCTAGGGGTATGATTCTCGCTTTGGGTGCGAGAGGTCCCGGGTCCAAATCCCGGACGAGCCCGGGATAGGTCTTTTGAAAGTCAATAGATGTGATAAGTAAAATGAAATATGTCTATACGAAAATGTAACTTCCAAATTTTTTCAACTAACGTAGAGTCTAGAGATGCTCTTGTCGATATCTCTCGCCCAGCTATTTGCAATTATTTCCCGTTGACATGTAACTTTCACCCTTTTGTCGGCTCGTTGGTCTAGGGGTATGATTCTCGCTTTGGGTGCGAGAGGTCCCGGGTCCAAATCCCGGACGAGCCCGGAAGTGCTCTTTTGAAACAGTCAATGGCTGTGATTAGTCAAAGAAAATATGTCGGAATGAAAATGTTACATCCAAATTTATTCAATTAACGTAGAGTCTAGAGATGCTCTTGTCGATATCTCTCGCCCAGCTATTTGCAATTATTTCCCGTTGACATGTAACTTTCACCCTTTGGTCGGCTCGTTGGTCTAGGGGTATGATTCTCGCTTTGGGTGCGAGAGGTCCCGGGTCCAAATCCCGGACGAGCCCGGGATAGGTCTTTTGAAAGTCAATAGATGTGATAAGTAAAATGAAATATGTCTATACGAAAATGTAACTTCCAAATTTTTTCAACTAACGTAGAGTCTAGAGATGCTCTTGTCGATATCTCTCGCCCAGCTATTTGCAATTATTTCCCGTTGACATGTAACTTTCACCCTTTTGTCGGCTCGTTGGTCTAGGGGTATGATTCTCGCTTTGGGTGCGAGAGGTCCCGGGTCCAAATCCCGGACGAGCCCGGAATTGGTCTTTTAAAAAAGGCAATAGATGTGATTAGTAAAATGAAATATGTCTATACAAAAATGTTACTTCCAAATTTTTTCAACTAACGTAGAGTCTAGAGATGCGCGTGTCGAATTCTCTCGCCCAGCTATTTGCAAATATGTCCCGTTGACATGTAACTTTCACCCTTTTGTCGGCTCGTTGGTCTAGGGGTATGATTCTCGCTTAGGGTGCGAGAGGTCCCGGGTCCAAATCCCGGACGAGCCCGGAAGTGCTCTTTTGAAACAGTCAATGGCTGTGATTAGTCAAACGAAATATGTCGGAATGAAAATGTTACATCCAAATTTATACAATTCAGGTAGAGTCTAGATATGCGCTTTTCAAATTCTCTCGCCTAGCTATTTGCGATTATGTCCTGTTTTCATGTAACTTTCACCCTTTTGTCGGCTCGTTGGTCTAGGGGCATGATTCTCGCTTAGGGTGCGAGAGGTCCCGGGTCCAAATCCCGGACGAGCCCGGAATTGGTCTTTTGAAACAGTCAATGGCTGTGATTAGTCAAACGAAAAATTTCTATACGAAAACGTTACTTCCAAATTTATTCAACTAACGTAGAGTCTAGAGATGCGCTTGTCGAATTCTCTCGCCCAGCTATTTGCAATTATTTCCCGTTGACATGTAACTTTCACCCTTTTGTCGGCTCGTTGGTCTAGGGGTATGATTCTCGCTTAGGGTGCGAGAGGTCCCGGGTCCAAATCCCGGACGAGCCCGGAAGTGCTCTTTTGAAACAGTCAATGGCTGTGATTAGTCAAACGAAATATGTCGGAATGAAAATGTTACATCCAAATTTATACAATTCAGGTAGAGTCTAGATATGCGCTTTTCAAATTCTCTCGCCTAGCTATTTGCGATTATGTCCTGTTTTCATGTAACTTTGACCCTTTTGTCGGCTCGTTGGTCTAGGGGTATGATTCTCGCTTCGGGTGCGAGAGGTCCCGGGTTCAAATCCCGGACGAGCCCGATGGAACTTATTTGATGCTGTTAGCGGTTGTAATTTGTAAATGATGACAAAAAAGTTACTCCCCAATTTGGTCAGTGAACGACCATATTGCTAGTATGTTTCCAAAAAATAGGCAAACACAACAAACTAGTTAAAAAAAACAAGCAATTTGTTGACCACGGATACGCTGATTCAATTCTCTTGCCTGGCCAAATAGGATTTTGTCCCATGGACATAGCATTAATAGTTTTTGTCGGCTCGTTGGTCTAGGGGTATGATTCTCGCTTTGGGTGCGAGAGGTCCCGGGTCCAAATCCCGGACGAGCCCGGGATAGGTCTTTTGAAAGTCAATAGATGTGATAAGTAAAATGAAATATGTCTATACGAAAATGTAACTTCCAAATTTTTTCAACTAACGTAGAGTCTAGAGATGCTCTTGTCGATATCTCTCGCCCAGCTATTTGCAATTATTTCCCGTTGACATGTAACTTTCACCCTTTTGTCGGCTCGTTGGTCTAGGGGTATGATTCTCGCTTTGGGTGCGAGAGGTCCCGGGTCCAAATCCCGGACGAGCCCGGAAGTGCTCTTTTGAAACAGTCAATGGCTGTGATTAGTCAAAGAAAATATGTCGGAATGAAAATGTTACATCCAAATTTATTCAATTAACGTAGAGTCTAGAGATGCTCTTGTCGATATCTCTCGCCCAGCTATTTGCAATTATTTCCCGTTGACATGTAACTTTCACCCTTTGGTCGGCTCGTTGGTCTAGGGGTATGATTCTCGCTTTGGGTGCGAGAGGTCCCGGGTCCAAATCCCCGACGAGCCCGGAATTGGTCTTTTAAAAAAGGCAATAGATGTGATTAGTAAAATGAAATATGTCTATACAAAAATGTTACTTCCAAATTTTTTCAACTAACGTAGAGTCTAGAGATGCGCGTGTCGAATTCTCTCGCCCAGCTATTTGCAAATATGTCCCGTTGACATGTAACTTTCACCCTTTTGTCGGCTCGTTGGTCTAGGGGTATGATTCTCGCTTAGGGTGCGAGAGGTCCCGGGTCCAAATCCCGGACGAGCCCGGAATTGGTCTTTTGAAACAGTCAATGGCTGTGATTAGTCAAACGAAAAATTTCTATACGAAAACGTTACTTCCAAATTTATTCAACTAACGTAGAGTCTAGAGATGCGCTTGTCGAATTCTCTCGCCCAGCTATTTGCAATTATTTCCCGTTGACATGTAACTTTCACCCTTTTGTCGGCTCGTTGGTCTAGGGGTATGATTCTCGCTTAGGGTGCGAGAGGTCCCGGGTCCAAATCCCGGACGAGCCCGGAAGTGCTCTTTTGAAACAGTCAATGGCTGTGATTAGTCAAACGAAATATGTCGGAATGAAAATGTTACATCCAAATTTATACAATTCAGGTAGAGTCTAGATATGCGCTTTTCAAATTCTCTCGCCTAGCTATTTGCGATTATGTCCTGTTTTCATGTAACTTTGACCCTTTTGTCGGCTCGTTGGTCTAGGGGTATGATTCTCGCTTCGGGTGCGAGAGGTCCCGGGTTCAAATCCCGGACGAGCCCGATGGAACTTATTTGATGCTGTTAGCGGTTGTAGTTTGTAAATGATGACAAAAAAGTTACTCCCCAATTTGGTCAGTGAACGACCATATTGCTAGTATGTTTCCAAAAAATAGGCAAACACAACAAACTAGTTAAAAAAACAAGCAATTTGTTGACCACGGATACGCTGATTCAATTCTCTTGCCTGGCCAAATAGGATTTTGTCCCATGGACATAGCATTAATAGTTTTTGTCGGCTCGTTGGTCTAGGGGTATGATTCTCGCTTTGGGTGCGAGAGGTCCCGGGTCCAAATCCCGGACGAGCCCGGGATAGGTCTTTTGAAAGTCAATAGATGTGATAAGTAAAATGAAATATGTCTATACGAAAATGTAACTTCCAAATTTTTTCAACTAACGTAGAGTCTAGAGATGCTCTTGTCGATATCTCTCGCCCAGCTATTTGCAATTATTTCCCGTTGACATGTAACTTTCACCCTTTTGTCGGCTCGTTGGTCTAGGGGTATGATTCTCGCTTTGGGTGCGAGAGGTCCCGGGTCCAAATCCCGGACGAGCCCGGAAGTGCTCTTTTGAAACAGTCAATGGCTGTGATTAGTCAAAGAAAATATGTCGGAATGAAAATGTTACATCCAAATTTATTCAATTAACGTAGAGTCTAGAGATGCTCTTGTCGATATCTCTCGCCCAGCTATTTGCAATTATTTCCCGTTGACATGTAACTTTCACCCTTTGGTCGGCTCGTTGGTCTAGGGGTATGATTCTCGCTTTGGGTGCGAGAGGTCCCGGGTCCAAATCCCGGACGAGCCCGGGATAGGTCTTTTGAAAGTCAATAGATGTGATAAGTAAAATGAAATATGTCTATACGAAAATGTAACTTCCAAATTTTTTCAACTAACGTAGAGTCTAGAGATGCTCTTGTCGATATCTCTCGCCCAGCTATTTGCAATTATTTCCCGTTGACATGTAACTTTCACCCTTTTGTCGGCTCGTTGGTCTAGGGGTATGATTCTCGCTTTGGGTGCGAGAGGTCCCGGGTCCAAATCCCGGACGAGCCCGGAATTGGTCTTTTAAAAAAGGCAATAGATGTGATTAGTAAAATGAAATATGTCTATACAAAAATGTTACTTCCAAATTTTTTCAACTAACGTAGAGTCTAGAGATGCGCGTGTCGAATTCTCTCGCCCAGCTATTTGCAAATATGTCCCGTTGACATGTAACTTTCACCCTTTTGTCGGCTCGTTGGTCTAGGGGTATGATTCTCGCTTAGGGTGCGAGAGGTCCCGGGTCCAAATCCCGGACGAGCCCGGAAGTGCTCTTTTGAAACAGTCAATGGCTGTGATTAGTCAAACGAAATATGTCGGAATGAAAATGTTACATCCAAATTTATACAATTCAGGTAGAGTCTAGATATGCGCTTTTCAAATTCTCTCGCCTAGCTATTTGCGATTATGTCCTGTTTTCATGTAACTTTCACCCTTTTGTCGGCTCGTTGGTCTAGGGGCATGATTCTCGCTTAGGGTGCGAGAGGTCCCGGGTCCAAATCCCGGACGAGCCCGGAATTGGTCTTTTGAAACAGTCAATGGCTGTGATTAGTCAAACGAAAAATTTCTATACGAAAACGTTACTTCCAAATTTATTCAACTAACGTAGAGTCTAGAGATGCGCTTGTCGAATTCTCTCGCCCAGCTATTTGCAATTATTTCCCGTTGACATGTAACTTTCACCCTTTTGTCGGCTCGTTGGTCTAGGGGTATGATTCTCGCTTAGGGTGCGAGAGGTCCCGGGTCCAAATCCCGGACGAGCCCGGAAGTGCTCTTTTGAAACAGTCAATGGCTGTGATTAGTCAAACGAAATATGTCGGAATGAAAATGTTACATCCAAATTTATACAATTCAGGTAGAGTCTAGATATGCGCTTTTCAAATTCTCTCGCCTAGCTATTTGCGATTATGTCCTGTTTTCATGTAACTTTGACCCTTTTGTCGGCTCGTTGGTCTAGGGGTATGATTCTCGCTTCGGGTGCGAGAGGTCCCGGGTTCAAATCCCGGACGAGCCCGATGGAACTTATTTGATGCTGTTAGCGGTTGTAATTTGTAAATGATGACAAAAAAGTTACTCCCCAATTTGGTCAGTGAACGACCATATTGCTAGTATGTTTCCAAAAAATAGGCAAACACAACAAACTAGTTAAAAAAAACAAGCAATTTGTTGACCACGGATACGCTGATTCAATTCTCTTGCCTGGCCAAATAGGATTTTGTCCCATGGACATAGCATTAATAGTTTTTGTCGGCTCGTTGGTCTAGGGGTATGATTCTCGCTTTGGGTGCGAGAGGTCCCGGGTCCAAATCCCGGACGAGCCCGGGATAGGTCTTTTGAAAGTCAATAGATGTGATAAGTAAAATGAAATATGTCTATACGAAAATGTAACTTCCAAATTTTTTCAACTAACGTAGAGTCTAGAGATGCTCTTGTCGATATCTCTCGCCCAGCTATTTGCAATTATTTCCCGTTGACATGTAACTTTCACCCTTTTGTCGGCTCGTTGGTCTAGGGGTATGATTCTCGCTTTGGGTGCGAGAGGTCCCGGGTCCAAATCCCGGACGAGCCCGGAAGTGCTCTTTTGAAACAGTCAATGGCTGTGATTAGTCAAAGAAAATATGTCGGAATGAAAATGTTACATCCAAATTTATTCAATTAACGTAGAGTCTAGAGATGCTCTTGTCGATATCTCTCGCCCAGCTATTTGCAATTATTTCCCGTTGACATGTAACTTTCACCCTTTGGTCGGCTCGTTGGTCTAGGGGTATGATTCTCGCTTTGGGTGCGAGAGGTCCCGGGTCCAAATCCCCGACGAGCCCGGAATTGGTCTTTTAAAAAAGGCAATAGATGTGATTAGTAAAATGAAATATGTCTATACAAAAATGTTACTTCCAAATTTTTTCAACTAACGTAGAGTCTAGAGATGCGCGTGTCGAATTCTCTCGCCCAGCTATTTGCAAATATGTCCCGTTGACATGTAACTTTCACCCTTTTGTCGGCTCGTTGGTCTAGGGGTATGATTCTCGCTTAGGGTGCGAGAGGTCCCGGGTCCAAATCCCGGACGAGCCCGGAATTGGTCTTTTGAAACAGTCAATGGCTGTGATTAGTCAAACGAAAAATTTCTATACGAAAACGTTACTTCCAAATTTATTCAACTAACGTAGAGTCTAGAGATGCGCTTGTCGAATTCTCTCGCCCAGCTATTTGCAATTATTTCCCGTTGACATGTAACTTTCACCCTTTTGTCGGCTCGTTGGTCTAGGGGTATGATTCTCGCTTAGGGTGCGAGAGGTCCCGGGTCCAAATCCCGGACGAGCCCGGAAGTGCTCTTTTGAAACAGTCAATGGCTGTGATTAGTCAAACGAAATATGTCGGAATGAAAATGTTACATCCAAATTTATACAATTCAGGTAGAGTCTAGATATGCGCTTTTCAAATTCTCTCGCCTAGCTATTTGCGATTATGTCCTGTTTTCATGTAACTTTGACCCTTTTGTCGGCTCGTTGGTCTAGGGGTATGATTCTCGCTTCGGGTGCGAGAGGTCCCGGGTTCAAATCCCGGACGAGCCCGATGGAACTTATTTGATGCTGTTAGCGGTTGTAGTTTGTAAATGATGACAAAAAAGTTACTCCCCAATTTGGTCAGTGAACGACCATATTGCTAGTATGTTTCCAAAAAATAGGCAAACACAACAAACTAGTTAAAAAAACAAGCAATTTGTTGACCACGGATACGCTGATTCAATTCTCTTGCCTGGCCAAATAGGATTTTGTCCCATGGACATAGCATTAATAGTTTTTGTCGGCTCGTTGGTCTAGGGGTATGATTCTCGCTTTGGGTGCGAGAGGTCCCGGGTCCAAATCCCGGACGAGCCCGGGATAGGTCTTTTGAAAGTCAATAGATGTGATAAGTAAAATGAAATATGTCTATACGAAAATGTAACTTCCAAATTTTTTCAACTAACGTAGAGTCTAGAGATGCTCTTGTCGATATCTCTCGCCCAGCTATTTGCAATTATTTCCCGTTGACATGTAACTTTCACCCTTTTGTCGGCTCGTTGGTCTAGGAGTATGATTCTCGCTTTGGGTGCGAGAGGTCCCGGGTCCAAATCCCGGACGAGCCCGGAAGTGCTCTTTTGAAACAGTCAATGGCTGTGATTAGTCAAAGAAAATATGTCGGAATGAAAATGTTACATCCAAATTTATTCAATTAACGTAGAGTCTAGAGATGCTCTTGTCGATATCTCTCGCCCAGCTATTTGCAATTATTTCCCGTTGACATGTAACTTTCACCCTTTGGTCGGCTCGTTGGTCTAGGGGTATGATTCTCGCTTTGGGTGCGAGAGGTCCCGGGTCCAAATCCCCGACGAGCCCGGAATTGGTCTTTTAAAAAAGGCAATAGATGTGATTAGTAAAATGAAATATGTCTATACAAAAATGTTACTTCCAAATTTTTTCAACTAACGTAGAGTCTAGAGATGCGCGTGTCGAATTCTCTCGCCCAGCTATTTGCAAATATGTCCCGTTGACATGTAACTTTCACCCTTTTGTCGGCTCGTTGGTCTAGGGGTATGATTCTCGCTTAGGGTGCGAGAGGTCCCGGGTCCAAATCCCGGACGAGCCCGGAATTGGTCTTTTGAAACAGTCAATGGCTGTGATTAGTCAAACGAAAAATTTCTATACGAAAACGTTACTTCCAAATTTATTCAACTAACGTAGAGTCTAGAGATGCGCTTGTCGAATTCTCTCGCCCAGCTATTTGCAATTATTTCCCGTTGACATGTAACTTTCACCCTTTTGTCGGCTCGTTGGTCTAGGGGTATGATTCTCGCTTAGGGTGCGAGAGGTCCCGGGTCCAAATCCCGGACGAGCCCGGAAGTGCTCTTTTGAAACAGTCAATGGCTGTGATTAGTCAAACGAAATATGTCGGAATGAAAATGTTACATCCAAATTTATACAATTCAGGTAGAGTCTAGATATGCGCTTTTCAAATTCTCTCGCCTAGCTATTTGCGATTATGTCCTGTTTTCATGTAACTTTGACCCTTTTGTCGGCTCGTTGGTCTATGGGTATGATTCTCGCTTCGGGTGCGAGAGGTCCCGGGTTCAAATCCCGGACGAGCCCGATGGAACTTATTTGATGCTGTTAGCGGTTGTAGTTTGTAAATGATGACAAAAAAGTTACTCCCCAATTTGGTCAGTGAACGACCATATTGCTAGTATGTTTCCAAAAAATAGGCAAACACAACAAACTAGTTAAAAAAACAAGCAATTTGTTGACCACGGATACGCTGATTCAATTCTCTTGCCTGGCCAAATAGGATTTTGTCCCATGGACATAGCATTAATAGTTTTTGTCGGCTCGTTGGTCTAGGGGTATGATTCTCGCTTTGGGTGCGAGAGGTCCCGGGTCCAAATCCCGGACGAGCCCGGGATAGGTCTTTTGAAAGTCAATAGATGTGATAAGTAAAATGAAATATGTCTATACGAAAATGTAACTTCCAAATTTTTTCAACTAACGTAGAGTCTAGAGATGCTCTTGTCGATATCTCTCGCCCAGCTATTTGCAATTATTTCCCGTTGACATGTAACTTTCACCCTTTTGTCGGCTCGTTGGTCTAGGGGTATGATTCTCGCTTTGGGTGCGAGAGGTCCCGGGTCCAAATCCCGGACGAGCCCGGAAGTGCTCTTTTGAAACAGTCAATGGCTGTGATTAGTCAAAGAAAATATGTCGGAATGAAAATGTTACATCCAAATTTATTCAATTAACGTAGAGTCTAGAGATGCTCTTGTCGATATCTCTCGCCCAGCTATTTGCAATTATTTCCCGTTGACATGTAACTTTCACCCTTTGGTCGGCTCGTTGGTCTAGGGGTATGATTCTCGCTTTGGGTGCGAGAGGTCCCGGGTCCAAATCCCGGACGAGCCCGGGATAGGTCTTTTGAAAGTCAATAGATGTGATAAGTAAAATGAAATATGTCTATACGAAAATGTAACTTCCAAATTTTTTCAACTAACGTAGAGTCTAGAGATGCTCTTGTCGATATCTCTCGCCCAGCTATTTGCAATTATTTCCCGTTGACATGTAACTTTCACCCTTTTGTCGGCTCGTTGGTCTAGGGGTATGATTCTCGCTTTGGGTGCGAGAGGTCCCGGGTCCAAATCCCGGACGAGCCCGGAAGTGCTCTTTTGAAACAGTCAATGGCTGTGATTAGTCAAAGAAAATATGTCGGAATGAAAATGTTACATCCAAATTTATTCAATTAACGTAGAGTCTAGAGATGCTCTTGTCGATATCTCTCGCCCAGCTATTTGCAATTATTTCCCGTTGACATGTAACTTTCACCCTTTGGTCGGCTCGTTGGTCTAGGGGTATGATTCTCGCTTTGGGTGCGAGAGGTCCCGGGTCCAAATCCCGGACGAGCCCGGGATAGGTCTTTTGAAAGTCAATAGATGTGATAAGTAAAATGAAATATGTCTATACGAAAATGTAACTTCCAAATTTTTTCAACTAACGTAGAGTCTAGAGATGCTCTTGTCGATATCTCTCGCCCAGCTATTTGCAATTATTTCCCGTTGACATGTAACTTTCACCCTTTTGTCGGCTCGTTGGTCTAGGAGTATGATTCTCGCTTTGGGTGCGAGAGGTCCCGGGTCCAAATCCCGGACGAGCCCGGAAGTGCTCTTTTGAAACAGTCAATGGCTGTGATTAGTCAAAGAAAATATGTCGGAATGAAAATGTTACATCCAAATTTATTCAATTAACGTAGAGTCTAGAGATGCTCTTGTCGATATCTCTCGCCCAGCTATTTGCAATTATTTCCCGTTGACATGTAACTTTCACCCTTTGGTCGGCTCGTTGGTCTAGGGGTATGATTCTCGCTTTGGGTGCGAGAGGTCCCGGGTCCAAATCCCCGACGAGCCCGGAATTGGTCTTTTAAAAAAGGCAATAGATGTGATTAGTAAAATGAAATATGTCTATACAAAAATGTTACTTCCAAATTTTTTCAACTAACGTAGAGTCTAGAGATGCGCGTGTCGAATTCTCTCGCCCAGCTATTTGCAAATATGTCCCGTTGACATGTAACTTTCACCCTTTTGTCGGCTCGTTGGTCTAGGGGTATGATTCTCGCTTAGGGTGCGAGAGGTCCCGGGTCCAAATCCCGGACGAGCCCGGAATTGGTCTTTTGAAACAGTCAATGGCTGTGATTAGTCAAACGAAAAATTTCTATACGAAAACGTTACTTCCAAATTTATTCAACTAACGTAGAGTCTAGAGATGCGCTTGTCGAATTCTCTCGCCCAGCTATTTGCAATTATTTCCCGTTGACATGTAACTTTCACCCTTTTGTCGGCTCGTTGGTCTAGGGGTATGATTCTCGCTTAGGGTGCGAGAGGTCCCGGGTCCAAATCCCGGACGAGCCCGGAAGTGCTCTTTTGAAACAGTCAATGGCTGTGATTAGTCAAACGAAATATGTCGGAATGAAAATGTTACATCCAAATTTATACAATTCAGGTAGAGTCTAGATATGCGCTTTTCAAATTCTCTCGCCTAGCTATTTGCGATTATGTCCTGTTTTCATGTAACTTTGACCCTTTTGTCGGCTCGTTGGTCTATGGGTATGATTCTCGCTTCGGGTGCGAGAGGTCCCGGGTTCAAATCCCGGACGAGCCCGATGGAACTTATTTGATGCTGTTAGCGGTTGTAGTTTGTAAATGATGACAAAAAAGTTACTCCCCAATTTGGTCAGTGAACGACCATATTGCTAGTATGTTTCCAAAAAATAGGCAAACACAACAAACTAGTTAAAAAAACAAGCAATTTGTTGACCACGGATACGCTGATTCAATTCTCTTGCCTGGCCAAATAGGATTTTGTCCCATGGACATAGCATTAATAGTTTTTGTCGGCTCGTTGGTCTAGGGGTATGATTCTCGCTTTGGGTGCGAGAGGTCCCGGGTCCAAATCCCGGACGAGCCCGGGATAGGTCTTTTGAAAGTCAATAGATGTGATAAGTAAAATGAAATATGTCTATACGAAAATGTAACTTCCAAATTTTTTCAACTAACGTAGAGTCTAGAGATGCTCTTGTCGATATCTCTCGCCCAGCTATTTGCAATTATTTCCCGTTGACATGTAACTTTCACCCTTTTGTCGGCTCGTTGGTCTAGGGGTATGATTCTCGCTTTGGGTGCGAGAGGTCCCGGGTCCAAATCCCGGACGAGCCCGGAAGTGCTCTTTTGAAACAGTCAATGGCTGTGATTAGTCAAAGAAAATATGTCGGAATGAAAATGTTACATCCAAATTTATTCAATTAACGTAGAGTCTAGAGATGCTCTTGTCGATATCTCTCGCCCAGCTATTTGCAATTATTTCCCGTTGACATGTAACTTTCACCCTTTGGTCGGCTCGTTGGTCTAGGGGTATGATTCTCGCTTTGGGTGCGAGAGGTCCCGGGTCCAAATCCCGGACGAGCCCGGGATAGGTCTTTTGAAAGTCAATAGATGTGATAAGTAAAATGAAATATGTCTATACGAAAATGTAACTTCCAAATTTTTTCAACTAACGTAGAGTCTAGAGATGCTCTTGTCGATATCTCTCGCCCAGCTATTTGCAATTATTTCCCGTTGACATGTAACTTTCACCCTTTTGTCGGCTCGTTGGTCTAGGGGTATGATTCTCGCTTTGGGTGCGAGAGGTCCCGGGTCCAAATCCCGGACGAGCCCGGAAGTGCTCTTTTGAAACAGTCAATGGCTGTGATTAGTCAAAGAAAATATGTCGGAATGAAAATGTTACATCCAAATTTATTCAATTAACGTAGAGTCTAGAGATGCTCTTGTCGATATCTCTCGCCCAGCTATTTGCAATTATTTCCCGTTGACATGTAACTTTCACCCTTTGGTCGGCTCGTTGGTCTAGGGGTATGATTCTCGCTTTGGGTGCGAGAGGTCCCGGGTCCAAATCCCGGACGAGCCCGGGATAGGTCTTTTGAAAGTCAATAGATGTGATAAGTAAAATGAAATATGTCTATACGAAAATGTAACTTCCAAATTTTTTCAACTAACGTAGAGTCTAGAGATGCTCTTGTCGATATCTCTCGCCCAGCTATTTGCAATTATTTCCCGTTGACATGTAACTTTCACCCTTTTGTCGGCTCGTTGGTCTAGGGGTATGATTCTCGCTTTGGGTGCGAGAGGTCCCGGGTCCAAATCCCGGACGAGCCCGGAAGTGCTCTTTTGAAACAGTCAATGGCTGTGATTAGTCAAAGAAAATATGTCGGAATGAAAATGTTACATCCAAATTTATTCAATTAACGTAGAGTCTAGAGATGCTCTTGTCGATATCTCTCGCCCAGCTATTTGCAATTATTTCCCGTTGACATGTAACTTTCACCCTTTGGTCGGCTCGTTGGTCTAGGGGTATGATTCTCGCTTTGGGTGCGAGAGGTCCCGGGTCCAAATCCAGGACGAGCCCGGAATTGGTCTTTTGAAACAGTCAATGGCTGTGATTAGTCAAATGAAATATTTCTATACGAAAACGTTACTTCCAAATTTATTCAACTAACGTAGAGTCTAGAGATGCGCTTGTTGAATTCTCTCGCCCAGCTATTTGCAATTATTTCCCGTTGACATGTAACTTTCACCCTTTTGTCGGCTCGTTGGTCTAGGGGTATGATTCTCGCTTAGGGTGCGAGAGGTCCCGGGTCCAAATCCCGGACGAGCCCGGAAGTGCTCTTTTGAAACAGTCAATGGCTGTGATTAGTCAAACGAAATATGTCGGAATGAAAATGTTACATCCAAATTTATACAATTCAGGTAGAGTCTAGATATGCGCTTTTCAAATTCTCTCGCCTAGCTATTTGCGATTATGTCCTGTTTTCATGTAACTTTCACCGTTTGGTCGGCTCGTTGGTCTAGGGGTATGATTCTCGCTTTGGGTGCGAGAGGTCCCGGGTCCAAATCCCCGACGAGCCCGGAATTGGTCTTTTAAAAAAGGCAATAGATGTGATTAGTAAAATGAAATATGTCTATACAAAAATGTTACTTCCAAATTTTTTCAACTAACGTAGAGTCTAGAGATGCGCGTGTCGAATTCTCTCGCCCAGCTATTTGCAAATATGTCCCGTTGACATGTAACTTTCACCCTTTTGTCGGCTCGTTGGTCTAGGGGTATGATTCTCGCTTAGGGTGCGAGAGGTCCCGGGTCCAAATCCCGGACGAGCCCGGAATTTGTCTTTTGAAACAGTCGATGGCTGTGATTAGTCAAACGAAAAATTTCTATACGAAAACGTTACTTCCAAATTTATTCAACTAACGTAGAGTCTAGAGATGCGCTTGTCGAATTCTCTCGCCCAGCTATTTGCAATTATTTCCCGTTGACATGTAACTTTCACCCTTTTGTCGGCTCGTTGGTCTAGGGGTATGATTCTCGCTTAGGGTGCGAGAGGTCCCGGGTCCAAATCCCGGACGAGCCCGGAAGTGCTCTTTTGAAACAGTCAATGGCTGTGATTAGTCAAACGAAATATGTCGGAATGAAAATGTTACATCCAAATTTATACAATTCAGGTAGAGTCTAGATATGCGCTTTTCAAATTCTCTCGCCTAGCTATTTGCGATTATGTCCTGTTTTCATGTAACTTTGACCCTTTTGTCGGCTCGTTGGTCTAGGGGTATGATTCTCGCTTAGGGTGCGAGAGGTCCCGGGTCCAAATCCCCGACGAGCCCGGAAGTGCTCTTTTGAAACAGTCAATGGCTGTGATTAGTCAAACAAAATATGTCGGAATGAAAATGTTACATCCAAATTCATTCAATTAACGTAGAGTCTAGAGATGCTCTTGTCGATATCTCTCGCCCAGCTATTTGCAATTATTTCCCGTTGACATGTAACTTTCACCCTTTGGTCGGCTCGTTGGTCTAGGGGTATGATTCTCGCTTTGGGTGCGAGAGGTCCCGGGTCCAAATCCCGGACGAGCCCGATGGAACTTATTTGATGCTGTTAGCGGTTGTAATTTGTAAATGATGACAAAAAAGTTACTCCCCAATTTGGTCAGTGAACGACCATATTGCTAGTATGTTTCCAAAAAATAGGCAAACACAACAAACTAGTTAAAAAAAACAAGCAATTTGTTGACCACGGATACGCTGATTCAATTCTCTTGCCTGGCCAAATAGGATTTTGTCCCATGGACATAGCATTAATAGTTTTTGTCGGCTCGTTGGTCTAGGGGTATGATTCTCGCTTTGGGTGCGAGAGGTCCCGGGTCCAAATCCCGGACGAGCCCGGGATAGGTCTTTTGAAAGTCAATAGATGTGATAAGTAAAATGAAATATGTCTATACGAAAATGTAACTTCCAAATTTTTTCAACTAACGTAGAGTCTAGAGATGCTCTTGTCAATATCTCTCGCCCAGCTATTTGCAATTATTTCCCGTTGACATGTAACTTTCACCCTTTTGTCGGCTCGTTGGTCTAGGGGTATGATTCTCGCTTTGGGTGCGAGAGGTCCCGGGTCCAAATCCCGGACGAGCCCGGAAGTGCTCTTTTGAAACAGTCAATGGCTGTGATTAGTCAAAGAAAATATGTCGGAATGAAAATGTTACATCCAAATTTATTCAATTAACGTAGAGTCTAGAGATGCTCTTGTCGATATCTCTCGCCCAGCTATTTGCAATTATTTCCCGTTGACATGTAACTTTCACCCTTTGGTCGGCTCGTTGGTCTAGGGGTATGATTCTCGCTTTGGGTGCGAGAGGTCCCGGGTCCAAATCCCGGACGAGCCCGGAATTGGTCTTTTAAAAAAGGCAATAGATGTGATTAGTAAAATGAAATATGTCTATACAAAAATGTTACTTCCAAATTTTTTCAACTAACGTAGAGTCTAGAGATGCGCGTGTCGAATTCTCTCGCCCAGCTATTTGCAAATATGTCCCGTTGACATGTAACTTTCACCCTTTTGTCGGCTCGTTGGTCTAGGGGTATGATTCTCGCTTAGGGTGCGAGAGGTCCCGGGTCCAAATCCCGGACGAGCCCGGAATTGGTCTTTTGAAACAGTCAATGGCTGTGATTAGTCAAACGAAAAATTTCTATACGAAAACGTTACTTCCAAATTTATTCAACTAACGTAGAGTCTAGAGATGCGCTTGTCGAATTCTCTCGCCCAGCTATTTGCAATTATTTCCCGTTGACATGTAACTTTCACCCTTTTGTCGGCTCGTTGGTCTAGGGGTATGATTCTCGCTTAGGGTGCGAGAGGTCCCGGGTCCAAATCCCGGACGAGCCCGGAAGTGCTCTTTTGAAACAGTCAATGGCCGTGATTAGTCAAACGAAATATGTCGGAATGAAAATGTTACATCCAAATTTATACAATTCAGGTAGAGTCTAGATATGCGCTTTTCAAATTCTCTCGCCTAGCTATTTGCGATTATGTCCTGTTTTCATGTAACTTTGACCCTTTTGTCGGCTCGTTGGTCTAGGGGTATGATTCTCGCTTCGGGTGCGAGAGGTCCCGGGGTCAAATCCCGGACGAGCCCGATGGAACTTATTTGATGCTGTTAGCGGTTGTAATTTGTAAATGATGACAAAAAAGTTACTCCCCAATTTGGTCAGTGAACGACCATATTGCTAGTATGTTTCCAAAAAATAGGCAAACACAACAAACTAGTTAAAAAAAACAAGCAATTTGTTGACCACGGATACGCTGATTCAATTCTCTTGCCTCGCCAAATAGGATTTTGTCCCATGGACATAGCATTAATAGTTTTTGTCCGCTCGTTGGTCTAGGGGTATGATTCTCGCTTTGGGTGCGAGAGGTCCCGGGTCCAAATCCCGGACGAGCCCGGGATAGGTCTTTTGAAAGTCAATAGATGTGATAAGTAAAATGAAATATGTCTATACGAAAATGTAACTTCCAAATTTTTTCAACTAACGTAGAGTCTAGAGATGCTCTTGTCGATATCTCTCGCCCAGCTATTTGCAATTATTTCCCGTTGACATGTAACTTTCACCCTTTGGTCGGCTCGTTGGTCTAGGGGTATGATTCTCGCTTTGGGTGCGAGAGGTCCCGGGTCCAAATCCCGGACGAGCCCGGAATTGGTCTTTTAAAAAAGGCAATAGATGTCATTAGTAAAATGAAATATGTCTATACAAAAATGTTACTTCCAAATTTTTTCAACTAACGTAGAGTCTAGAGATGCGCGTGTCGAATTCTCTCGCCCAGCTATTTGCAAATATGTCCCGTTGACATGTAACTTTCACCCTTTTGTCGGCTCGTTGGTCTAGGGGTATGATTCTCGCTTAGGGTGCGAGAGGTCCCGGGTCCAAATCCCGGACGAGCCCGGAATTGGTCTTTTGAAACAGTCAATGGCTGTGATTAGTCAAACGAAAAATTTCTATACGAAAACGTTACTTCCAAATTTATTTAACTAACGTAGAGTCTAGAGATGCGCTTGTTGAATTCTCTCGCCCAGCTATTTGCAATTATTTCCCGTTGACATGTAACTTTCACCCTTTTGTCGGCTCGTTGGTCTAGGGGTATGATTCTCGCTTAGGGTGCGAGAGGTCCCGGGTCCAAATCCCGGACGAGCCCGGAAGTGCTCTTTTGAAACAGTCAATGGCTGTGATTAGTCAAACGAAAAATTTCTATACGAAAACGTTACTTCCAAATTTATTCAACTAACGTAGAGTCTAGAGATGCGCTTGTCGAATTCTCTCGCCCAGCTATTTGCAATTATTTCCCGTTGACATGTAACTTTCACCCTTTTGTCGGCTCGTTGGTCTAGGGGTATGATTCTCGCTTAGGGTGCGAGAGGTCCCGGGTCCAAATCCCGGACGAGCCCGGAAGTGCTCTTTTGAAACAGTCAATGGCTGTGATTAGTCAAACGAAATATGTCGGAATGAAAATGTTACATCCAAATTTATACAATTCAGGTAGAGTCTAGATATGCGCTTTTCAAATTCTCTTGCCTAGCTATTTGCGATTATGTCCTGTTTTCATGTAACTTTGACCCTTTTGTCGGCTCGTTGGTCTAGGGGTATGATTCTCGCTTCGGGTGCGAGAGGTCCCGGGTTCAAATCCCGGACGAGCCCGATGGAACTTATTTGATGCTGTTAGCGGTTGTAATTTGTAAATGATGACAAAAAAGTTACTCCCCAATTTGGTCAGTGAACGACCATATTGCTAGTATGTTTCCAAAAAATAGGCAAACACAACAAACTAGTTAAAAAAAACAAGCAATTTGTTGACCACGGATACGCTGATTCAATTCTCTTGCCTCGCCAAATAGGATTTTGTCCCATGGACATAGCATTAATGGTTTTTGTCGGCTCGTTGGTCTAGGGGTATGATTCTCGCTTTGGGTGCGAGAGGTCCCGGGTCCAAATCCCGGACGAGCCCGGGATAGGTCTTTTGAAAGTCAATAGATGTGATAAGTAAAATGAAATATGTCTATACGAAAATGTAACTTCCAAATTTTTTCAACTAACGTAGAGTCTAGAGATGCTCTTGTCGATATCTCTCGCCCAGCTATTTGCAATTATTTCCCGTTGACATGTAACTTTCACCCTTTGGTCGGCTCGTTGGTCTAGGGGTATGATTCTCGCTTTGGGTGCGAGAGGTCCCGGGTCCAAATCCCGGACGAGCCCGGAATTGGTCTTTTAAAAAAGGCAATAGATGTCATTAGTAAAATGAAATATGTCTATACAAAAATGTTACTTCCAAATTTTTTCAACTAACGTAGAGTCTAGAGATGCTCTTGTCGATATCTCTCGCCCAGCTATTTGCAATTATTTCCCGTTGACATGTAACTTTCACCCTTTTGTCGGCTCGTTGGTCTAGGGGTATGATTCTCGCTTTGGGTGCGAGAGGTCCCGGGTCCAAATCCTGGACGAGCCCGGAAGTGCTCTTTTGAAACAGTCAATGGCTGTGATTAGTCAAAGAAAATATGTCGGAATGAAAATGTTACATCCAAATTTATTCAATTAACGTAGAGTCTAGAGATGCTCTTGTCGATATCTCTCGCCCAGCTATTTGCAATTATTTCCCGTTGACATGTAACTTTCACCCTTTGGTCGGCTCGTTGGTCTAGGGGTATGATTCTCGCTTTGGGTGCGAGAGGTCCCGGGTCCAAATCCCGGACGAGCCCGGAATTGGTCTTTTAAAAAAGGCAATAGATGTGATTAGTAAAATGAAATATGTCTATACAAAAATGTTACTTCCAAATTTTTTCAACTAACGTAGAGTCTAGAGATGCGCGTGTCGAATTCTCTCGCCCAGCTATTTGCAAATATGTCCCGTTGACATGTAACTTTCACCCTTTGGTCGGCTCGTTGGTCTAGGGGTATGATTCTCGCTTAGGGTGCGAGAGGTCCCGGGTCCAAATCCCGGACGAGCCCGGAATTGGTCTTTTGAAACAGTCAATGGCTGTGATTAGTCAAACGAAAAATTTCTATACGAAAACGTTACTTCCAAATTTATTCAACTAACGTAGAGTCTAGAGATGCGCTTGTTGAATTCTCTCGCCCAGCTATTTGCAATTATTTCCCGTTGACATGTAACTTTCACCCTTTTGTCGGCTCGTTGGTCTAGGGGTATGATTCTCGCTTAGGGTGCGAGAGGTCCCGGGTCCAAATCCCGGACGAGCCCGGAAGTGCTCTTTTGAAACAGTCAATGGCTGTGATTAGTCAAACGAAATATGTCGGAATGAAAATGTTACATCCAAATTTATACAATTCAGGTAGAGTCTAGATATGCGCTTTTCAAATTCTCTCGCCTAGCTATTTGCGATTATGTCCTGTTTTCATGTAACTTTCACCCTTTGGTCGGCTCGTTGGTCTAGGGGTATGATTCTCGCTTTGGGTGCGAGAGGTCCCGGGTCCAAATCCCGGACGAGCCCGGAATTGGTCTTTTAAAAAAGGCAATAGATGTGATTAGTAAAATGAAATATGTCTATACAAAAATGTTACTTCCAAATTTTTTCAACTAACGTAGAGTCTAGAGATGCGCGTGTCGAATTCTCTCGCCCAGCTATTTGCAAATATGTCCCGTTGACATGTAACTTTCACCCTTTTGTCGGCTCGTTGGTCTAGGGGTATGATTCTCGCTTAGGGTGCGAGAGGTCCCGGGTCCAAATCCCGGACGAGCCCGGATTTGGTCTTTTGAAACAGTCAATGGCTGTGATTAGTCAAACGAAAAATTTCTATACGAAAACGTTACTTCCAAATTTATTCAACTAACGTAGAGTCTAGAGATGCGCTTGTCGAATTCTCTCGCCCAGCTATTTGCAATTATTTCCCGTTGACATGTAACTTTCACCCTTTTGTCGGCTCGTTGGTCTAGGGGTATGATTCTCGCTTAGGGTGCGAGAGGTCCCGGGTCCAAATCCCGGACGAGCCCGGAAGTGCTCTTTTGAAACAGTCAATGGCTGTGATTAGTCAAACGAAATATGTCGGAATGAAAATGTTACATCCAAATTTATACAATTCAGGTACAGTCTAGATATGCGCTTTTCAAATTCTCTCGCCTAGCTATTTGCGATTATGTCCTGTTTTCATGTAACTTTGACCCTTTTGTCGGCTCGTTGGTCTAGGGGTATGATTCTCGCTTCGGGTGCGAGAGGTCCCGGGTTCAAATCCCGGACGAGCCCGATGGAACTTATTTGATGCTGTTAGCGGTTGTAATTTGTAAATGATGACAAAAAAGTTACTCCCCAATTTGGTCAGTGAACGACCATATTGCTAGTATGTTTCCAAAAAATAGGCAAACACAACAAACTAGTTAAAAAAAACAAGCAATTTGTTGACCACGGATACGCTGATTCAATTCTCTTGCCTGGCCAAATAGGATTTTGTCCCATGGACATAGCATTAATATTTTTTGTTGGCTCGTTGGTCTAGGGGTATGATTCTCGCTTTGGGTGCGAGAGGTCCCGGGTCCAAATCCCGGACGAGCCCGGAATTGGTCTTTTAAAAAAGGCAATAGATGTGATTAGTAAAATGAAATATGTCTATACAAAAATGTTACTTCCAAATTTTTTCAACTAACGTAGAGTCTAGAGATGCGCGTGTCGAATTCTCTCGCCCAGCTATTTGCAAATATGTCCCGTTGACATGTAACTTTCACCCTTTTGTCGGCTCGTTGGTCTAGGGGTATGATTCTCGCTTAGGGTGCGAGAGGTCCCGGGTCCAAATCCCGGACGAGCCCGGAATTGGTCTTTTGAAACAGTCAATGGCTGTGATTAGTCAAACGAAAAATTTCTATACGAAAACGTTACTTCCAAATTTATTCAACTAACGTAGAGTCTAGAGATGCGCTTGTCGAATTCTCTCGCCCAGCTATTTGCAATTATTTCCCGTTGACATGTAACTTTCACCCTTTTGTCGGCTCGTTGGTCTAGGGGTATGATTCTCGCTTAGGGTGCGAGAGGTCCCGGGTCCAAATCCCGGACGAGCCCGGAAGTGCTCTTTTGAAACAGTCAATGGCTGTGATTAGTCAAACGAAATATGTCGGAATGAAAATGTTACATCCAAATTTATACAATTCAGGTAGAGTCTAGATATGCGCTTTTCAAATTCTCTCGCCTAGCTATTTGCGATTATGTCCTGTTTTCATGTAACTTTCACCCTTTGGTCGGCTCGTTGGTCTAGGGATATGATTCTCGCTTTGGGTGCGAGAGGTCCCGGGTCCAAATCCCGGACGAGCCCGGAATTGGTCTTTTAAAAAAGGCAATAGATGTGATTAGTAAAATGAAATATGTCTATACAAAAATGTTACTTCCAAATTTTTTCAACTAACGTAGAGTCTAGAGATGCGCGTGTCGAATTCTCTCGCCCAGCTATTTGCAAATATGTCCCGTTGACATGTAACTTTCACCCTTTTGTCGGCTCGTTGGTCTAGGGGTATGATTCTCGCTTAGGGTGCGAGAGGTCCCGGGTCCAAATCCCGGACGAGCCCGGAATTGGTCTTTTGAAACAGTCAATGGCTGTGATTAGTCAAACGAAAAATTTCTATACGAAAACGTTACTTCCAAATTTATTCAACTAACGTAGAGTCTAGAGATGCGCTTGTCGAATTCTCTCGCCCAGCTATTTGCAATTATTTCCCGTTGACATGTAACTTTCACCCTTTTGTCGGCTCGTTGGTCTAGGGGTATGATTCTCGCTTAGGGTGCGAGAGGTCCCGGGTCCAAATCCCGGACGAGCCCGGAAGTGCTCTTTTGAAACAGTCAATGGCTGTGATTAGTCAAACGAAATATGTCGGAATGAAAATGTTACATCCAAATTTATACAATTCAGGTACAGTCTAGATATGCGCTTTTCAAATTCTCTCGCCTAGCTATTTGCGATTATGTCCTGTTTTCATGTAACTTTGACCCTTTTGTCGGCTCGTTGGTCTAGGGGTATGATTCTCGCTTCGGGTGCGAGAGGTCCCGGGTTAAAATCCCGGACGAGCCCGATGGAACTTATTTGATGCTGTTAGCGGTTGTAATTTGTAAATGATGACAAAAAAGTTACTCCCCAATTTGGTCAGTGAACGACCATATTGCTAGTATGTTTCCAAAAAATAGGCAAACACAACAAACTAGTTAAAAAAAACAAGCAATTTGTTGACCACGGATACGCTGATTCAATTCTCTTGCCTGGCCAAATAGGATTTTGTCCCATGGACATAGCATTAATAGTTTTTGTCGGCTCGTTGGTCTAGGGGTATGATTCTCGCTTTGGGTGCGAGAGGTCCCGGGTCCAAATCCCGGACGAGCCCGGGATAGGTCTTTTGAAAGTCAATAGATGTGATAAGTAAAATGAAATATGTCTATACGAAAATGTAACTTCCAAATTTTTTCAACTAACGTAGAGTCTAGAGATGCTCTTGTCGATATCTCTCGCCCAGCTATTTGCAATTATTTCCCGTTGACATGTAACTTTCACCCTTTTGTCGGCTCGTTGGTCTAGGGGTATGATTCTCGCTTTGGGTGCGAGAGGTCCCGGGTCCAAATCCCGGACGAGCCCGGAAGTGCTCTTTTGAAACAGTCAATGGCTGTGATTAGTCAAAGAAAATATGTCGGAATGAAAATGTTACATCCAAATTTATTCAATTAACGTAGAGTCTAGAGATGCTCTTGTCGATATCTCTCGCCCCGCTATTTGCAATTATTTCCCGTTGACATGTAACTTTCACCCTTTGGTCGGCTCGTTGGTCTAGGGGTATGATTCTCGCTTTGGGTGCGAGAGGTCCCGGGTCCAAATCCCGGACGAGCCCGGGATAGGTCTTTTGAAAGTCAATAGATGTGATAAGTAAAATGAAATATGTCTATACGAAAATGTAACTTCCAAATTTTTTCAACTAACGTAGAGTCTAGAGATGCTCTTGTCGATATCTCTCGCCCAGCTATTTGCAATTATTTCCCGTTGACATGTAACTTTCACCCTTTTGTCGGCTCGTTGGTCTAGGGGTATGATTCTCGCTTTGGGTGCGAGAGGTCCCGGGTCCAAATCCCGGACGAGCCCGGAAGTGCTCTTTTGAAACAGTCAATGGCTGTGATTAGTCAAAGAAAATATGTCGGAATGAAAATGTTACATCCAAATTTATTCAATTAACGTAGAGTCTAGAGATGCTCTTGTCGATATCTCTCGCCCAGCTATTTGCAATTATTTCCCGTTGACATGTAACTTTCACCCTTTGGTCGGCTCGTTGGTCTAGGGGTATGATTCTCGCTTTGGGTGCGAGAGGTCCCGGGTCCAAATCCCGGACGAGCCCGGGATAGGTCTTTTGAAAGTCAATAGATGTGATAAGTAAAATGAAATATGTCTATACGAAAATGTAACTTCCAAATTTTTTCAACTAACGTAGAGTCTAGAGATGCTCTTGTCGATATCTCTCGCCCAGCTATTTGCAATTATTTCCCGTTGACATGTAACTTTCACCCTTTTGTCGGCTCGTTGGTCTAGGGGTATGATTCTCGCTTTGGGTGCGAGAGGTCCCGGGTCCAAATCCCGGACGAGCCCGGAAGTGCTCTTTTGAAACAGTCAATGGCTGTGATTAGTCAAAGAAAATATGTCGGAATGAAAATGTTACATCCAAATTTATTCAATTAACGTAGAGTCTAGAGATGCTCTTGTCGATATCTCTCGCCCAGCTATATGCAATTATTTCCCGTTGACATGTAACTTTCACCCTTTGGTCGGCTCGTTGGTCTAGGGGTATGATTCTCGCTTTGGGTGCGAGAGGTCCCGGGTCCAAATCCCGGACGAGCCCGGAATTGGTCTTTTAAAAAAGGCAATAGATGTGATTAGTAAAATGAAATATGTCTATACAAAAATGTTACTTCCAAATTTTTTCAACTAACGTAGAGTCTAGAGATGCGCGTGTCGAATTCTCTCGCCCAGCTATTTGCAAATATGTCCCGTTGACATGTAACTTTCACCCTTTTGTCGGCTCGTTGGTCTAGGGGTATGATTCTCGCTTAGGGTGCGAGAGGTCCCGGGTCCAAATCCCGGACGAGCCCGGAATTGGTCTTTTGAAACAGTCAATGGCTGTGATTAGTCAAACGAAAAATTTCTATACGAAAACGTTACTTCCAAATTTATTCAACTAACGTAGAGTCTAGAGATGCGCTTGTCGAATTCTCTCGCCCAGCTATTTGCAATTATTTCCCGTTGACATGTAACTTTCACCCTTTTGTCGGCTCGTTGGTCTAGGGGTATGATTCTCGCTTAGGGTGCGAGAGGTCCCGGGTCCAAATCCCGGACGAGCCCGGAAGTGCTCTTTTGAAACAGTCAATGGCTGTGATTAGTCAAACGAAATATGTCGGAATGAAAATGTTACATCCAAATTTATACAATTCAGGTAGAGTCTAGATATGCGCTTTTCAAATTCTCTCGCCTAGCTATTTGCGATTATGTCCTGTTTTCATGTAACTTTGACCCTTTTGTCGGCTCGTTGGTCTAGGGGTATGATTCTCGCTTAGGGTGCGAGAGGTCCCGGGTCCAAATCCCCGACGAGCCCGGAAGTGCTCTTTTGAAACAGTCAATGGCTGTGATTAGTCAAACAAAATATGTCGGAATGAAAATGTTACATCTAAATTCATTCAATTAACGTAGAGTCTAGAGATGCTCTTGTCGATATCTCTCGCCCAGCTATTTGCAATTATTTCCCGTTGACATGTAACTTTCACCCTTTGGTCGGCTCGTTGGTCTAGGGGTATGATTCTCGCTTTGGGTGCGAGAGGTCCCGGGTCCAAATCCCGGACGAGCCCGATGGAACTTATTTGATGCTGTTAGCGGTTGTAATTTGTAAATGATGACAAAAAAGTTACTCCCCAATTTGGTCAGTGAACGACCATATTGCTAGTATGTTTCCAAAAAATAGGCAAACACAACAAACTAGTTAAAAAAAACAAGCAATTTGTTGACCACGGATACGCTGATTCAATTCTCTTGCCTGGCCAAATAGGATTTTGTCCCATGGACATAGCATTAATAGTTTTTGTCGGCTCGTTGGTCTAGGGGTATGATTCTCGCTTTGGGTGCGAGAGGTCCCGGGTCCAAATCCCGGACGAGCCCGGGATAGGTCTTTTGAAAGTCAATAGATGTGATAAGTAAAATGAAATATGTCTATACGAAAATGTAACTTCCAAATTTTTTCAACTAACGTAGAGTCTAGAGATGCTCTTGTCGATATCTCTCGCCCAGCTATTTGCAATTATTTCCCGTTGACATGTAACTTTCACCCTTTTGTCGGCTCGTTGGTCTAGGGGTATGATTCTCGCTTTGGGTGCGAGAGGTCCCGGGTCCAAATCCCGGACGAGCCCGGAAGTGCTCTTTTGAAACAGTCAATGGCTGTGATTAGTCAAAGAAAATATGTCGGAATGAAAATGTTACATCCAAATTTATTCAATTAACGTAGAGTCTAGAGATGCTCTTGTCGATATCTCTCGCCCAGCTATTTGCAATTATTTCCCGTTGACATGTAACTTTCACCCTTTGGTCGGCTCGTTGGTCTAGGGGTATGATTCTCGCTTTGGGTGCGAGAGGTCCCGGGTCCAAATCCCGTACGAGCCCGGAATTGGTCTTTTAAAAAAGGCAATAGATGTGATTAGTAAAATGAAATATGTCTATACAAAAATGTTACTTCCAAATTTTTTCAACTAACGTAGAGTCTAGAGATGCGCGTGTTGAATTCTCTCGCCCAGCTATTTGCAAATATGTCCCGTTGACATGTAACTTTCACCCTTTTGTCGGCTCGTTGGTCTAGGGGTATGATTCTCGCTTAGGGTGCGAGAGGTCCCGGGTCCAAATCCCGGACGAGCCCGGAATTGGTCTTTTGAAACAGTCAATGGCTGTGATTAGTCAAACGAAATATTTCTATACGAAAACGTTACTTCCAAATTTATTCAACTAACGTAGAGTCTAGAGATGCGCTTGTTGAATTCTCTCGCCCAGCTATTTGCAATTATTTCCCGTTGACATGTAACTTTCACCCTTTTGTCGGCTCGTTGGTCTAGGGGTATGATTCTCGCTTAGGGTGCGAGAGGTCCCGGGTCCAAATCCCGGACGAGCCCGGAAGTGCTCTTTTGAAACAGTCAATGGCTGTGATTAGTCAAACGAAATATGTCGGAATGAAAATGTTACATCCAAATTTATACAATTCAGGTAGAGTCTAGATATGCGCTTTTCAAATTCTCTCGCCTAGCTATTTGCGATTATGTCCTGTTTTCATGTAACTTTCACCCTTTGGTCGGCTCGTTGGTCTAGGGGTATGATTCTCGCTTTGGGTGCGAGAGGTCCCGGGTCCAAATCCCGGACGAGCCCGGAATTGGTCTTTTAAAAAAGGCAATAGATGTGATTAGTAAAATGAAATATGTCTATACAAAAATGTTACTTCCAAATTTTTTCAACTAACGTAGAGTCTAGAGATCCGCGTGTCGAATTCTCTCGCCCAGCTATTTGCAAATATGTCCCGTTGACATGTAACTTTCACCCTTTTGTCGGCTCGTTGGTCTAGGGGTATGATTCTCGCTTAGGGTGCGAGAGGTCCCGGGTCCAAATCCCGGACGAGCCCGGAATTGGTCTTTTGAAACAGTCAATGGCTGTGATTAGTCAAACGAAAAATTTCTATACGAAAACGTTACTTCCAAATTTATTCAACTAACGTAGAGTCTAGAGATGCGCTTGTCGAATTCTCTCGCCCAGCTATTTGCAATTATTTCCCGTTGACATGTAACTTTCACCCTTTTGTCGGCTCGTTGGTCTAGGGGTATGATTCTCGCTTAGGGTGCGAGAGGTCCCGGGTCCAAATCCCGGACGAGCCCGGAAGTGCTCTTTTGAAACAGTCAATGGCTGTGATTAGTCAAACGAAATATGTCGGAATGAAAATGTTACATCCAAATTTATACAATTCAGGTACAGTCTAGATATGCGCTTTTCAAATTCTCTCGCCTAGCTATTTGCGATTATGTCCTGTTTTCATGTAACTTTGAACCTTTTGTCGGCTCGTTGGTCTAGGGGTATGATTCTCGCTTCGGGTGCGAGAGGTCCCGGGTTCAAATCCCGGACGAGCCCGATGGAACTTATTTGATGCTGTTAGCGGTTGTAATTTGTAAATGATGACAAAAAAGTTACTCCCCAATTTGGTCAGTGAACGACCATATTGCTAGTATGTTTCCAAAAAATAGGCAAACACAACAAACTAGTTAAAAAAAACAAGCAATTTGTTGACCACGGATACGCTGATTCAATTCTCTTGCCTGGCCAAATAGGATTTTGTCCCATGGACATAGCATTAATAGTTTTTGTCGGCTCGTTGGTCTAGGGGTATGATTCTCGCTTTGGGTGCGAGAGGTCCCGGGTCCAAATCCCGGACGAGCCCGGGATAGGTCTTTTGAAAGTCAATAGATGTGATAAGTAAAATGAAATATGTCTATACGAAAATGTAACTTCCAAATTTTTTCAACTAACGTAGAGTCTAGAGATGCTCTTGTCGATATCTCTCGCCCAGCTATTTGCAATTATTTCCCGTTGACATGTAACTTTCACCCTTTTGTCGGCTCGTTGGTCTAGGGGTATGATTCTCGCTTTGGGTGCGAGAGGTCCCGGGTCCAAATCCCGGACGAGCCCGGAAGTGCTCTTTTGAAACAGTCAATGGCTGTGATTAGTCAAAGAAAATATGTCGGAATGAAAATGTTACATCCAAATTTATTCAATTAACGTAGAGTCTAGAGATGCTCTTGTCGATGTCTCTCGCCCAGCTATTTGCAATTATTTCCCGTTGACATGTAACTTTCACCCTTTGGTCGGCTCGTTGGTCTAGGGGTATGATTCTCGCTTTGGGTGCGAGAGGTCCCGGGTCCAAATCCCGGACGAGCCCGGAATTGGTCTTTTAAAAAAGGCAATAGATGTGATTAGTAAAATGAAATATGTCTATACAAAAATGTTACTTCCAAATTTTTTCAACTAACGTAGAGTCTAGAGATGCGCGTGTCGAATTCTCTCGCCCAGCTATTTGCAAATATGTCCCGTTGACATGTAACTTTCACCCTTTTGTCGGCTCGTTGGTCTAGGGGTATGATTCTCGCTTAGGGTGCGAGAGGTCCCGGGTCCAAATCCCGGACGAGCCCGGAATTGGTCTTTTGAAACAGTCAATGGCTGTGATTAGTCAAACGAAAAATTTCTATACGAAAACGTTACTTCCAAATTTATTCAACTAACGTAGAGTCTAGAGATGCGCTTGTCGAATTCTCTCGCCCAGCTATTTGCAATTATTTCCCGTTGACATGTAACTTTCACCCTTTTGTCGGCTCGTTGGTCTAGGGGTATGATTCTCGCTTAGGGTGCGAGAGGTCCCGGGTCCAAATCCCGGACGAGCCCGGAAGTGCTCTTTTGAAACAGTCAATGGCTGTGATTAGTCAAACGAAATATGTCGGAATGAAAATGTTACATCCAAATTTATTCAATTAACGTAGAGTCTAGAGATGCGCGTGTCGAATTCTCTCGCCCAGCTATTTGCAAATATGTCCCGTTGACATGTAACTTTCACCCTTTTGTCGGCTCGTTGGTCTAGGGGTATGATTCTCGCTTAGGGTGCGAGAGGTCCCGGGTCCAAATCCCGGACGAGCCCGGAATTGGTCTTTTGAAACAGTCAATGGCTGTGATTAGTCAAACGAAAAATTTCTATACGAAAACGTTACTTCCAAATTTATTCAACTAACGTAGAGTCTAGAGATGCGCTTGTCGAATTCTCTCGCCCAGCTATTTGCAATTATTTCCCGTTGACATGTAACTTTCACCCTTTTGTCGGCTCGTTGGTCTAGGGGTATGATTCTCGCTTAGGGTGCGAGAGGTCCCGGGTCCAAATCCCGGACGAGCCCGGAAGTGCTCTTTTGAAACAGTCAATGGCTGTGATTAGTCAAACGAAATATGTCGGAATGAAAATGTTACATCCAAATTTATACAATTCAGGTAGAGTCTAGATATGCGCTTTTCAAATTCTCTCGCCTAGCTATTTGCGATTATGTCCTGTTTTCATGTAACTTTGACCCTTTTGTCGGCTCGTTGGTCTAGGGGTATGATTCTCGCTTCGGGTGCGAGAGGTCCCGGGTTCAAATCCCGGACGAGCCCGATGGAACTTATTTGATGCTGTTAGCGGTTGTAATTTGTAAATGATGACAAAAAAGTTACTCCCCAATTTGGTCAGTGAACGACCATATTGCTAGTATGTTTCCAAAAAATAGGCAAACACAACAAACTAGTTAAAAAAAACAAGCAATTTGTTGACCACGGATACGCTGATTCAATTCTCTTGCCTGGCCAAATAGGATTTTGTCCCATGGACATAGATAGCATTAATAGTTTTTGTCGGCTCGTTGGTCTAGGGGTATGATTCTCGCTTTGGGTGCGAGAGGTCCCGGGTCCAAATCCCGGACGAGCCCGGGATAGGTCTTTTGAAAGTCAATAGATGTGATAAGTAAAATGAAATATGTCTATACGAAAATGTAACTTCCAAATTTTTTCAACTAACGTAGAGTCTAGAGATGCTCTTGTCGATATCTCTCGCCCAGCTATTTGCAATTATTTCCCGTTGACATGTAACTTTCACCCTTTTGTCGGCTCGTTGGTCTAGGGGTATGATTCTCGCTTTGGGTGCGAGAGGTCCCGGGTCCAAATCCCGGACGAGCCCGGAAGTGCTCTTTTGAAACAGTCAATGGCTGTGATTAGTCAAAGAAAATATGTCGGAATGAAAATGTTACATCCAAATTTATTCAATTAACGTAGAGTCTAGAGATGCTCTTGTCGATATCTCTCGCCCCGCTATTTGCAATTATTTCCCGTTGACATGTAACTTTCACCCTTTGGTCGGCTCGTTGGTCTAGGGGTATGATTCTCGCTTTGGGTGCGAGAGGTCCCGGGTCCAAATCCCGGACGAGCCCGGAATTGGTCTTTTAAAAAAGGCAATAGATGTGATTAGTAAAATGAAATATGTCTATACAAAAATGTTACTTCCAAATTTTTTCAACTAACGTAGAGTCTAGAGATGCGCGTGTCGAATTCTCTCGCCCAGCTATTTGCAAATATGTCCCGTTGACATGTAACTTTCACCCTTTTGTCGGCTCGTTGGTCTAGGGGTATGATTCTCGCTTAGGGTGCGAGAGGTCCCGGGTCCAAATCCCGGACGAGCCCGGAATTGGTCTTTTGAAACAGTCAATGGCTGTGATTAGTCAAACGAAAAATTTCTATACGAAAACGTTACTTCCAAATTTATTCAACTAACGTAGAGTCTAGAGATGCGCTTGTCGAATTCTCTCGCCCAGCTATTTGCAATTATTTCCCGTTGACATGTAACTTTCACCCTTTTGTCGGCTCGTTGGTCTAGGGGTATGATTCTCGCTTAGGGTGCGAGAGGTCCCGGGTCCAAATCCCGGACGAGCCCGGAAGTGCTCTTTTGAAACAGTCAATGGCCGTGATTAGTCAAACGAAATATGTCGGAATGAAAATGTTACATCCAAATTTATACAATTCAGGTAGAGTCTAGATATGCGCTTTTCAAATTCTCTCGCCTAGCTATTTGCGATTATGTCCTGTTTTCATGTAACTTTGACCCTTTTGTCGGCTCGTTGGTCTAGGGGTATGATTCTCGCTTCGGGTGCGAGAGGTCCCGGGGTCAAATCCCGGACGAGCCCGATGGAACTTATTTGATGCTGTTAGCGGTTGTAATTTGTAAATGATGACAAAAAAGTTACTCCCCAATTTGGTCAGTGAACGACCATATTGCTAGTATGTTTCCAAAAAATAGGCAAACACAACAAACTAGTTAAAAAAAACAAGCAATTTGTTGACCACGGATACGCTGATTCAATTCTCTTGCCTCGCCAAATAGGATTTTGTCCCATGGACATAGCATTAATAGTTTTTGTCCGCTCGTTGGTCTAGGGGTATGATTCTCGCTTTGGGTGCGAGAGGTCCCGGGTCCAAATCCCGGACGAGCCCGGGATAGGTCTTTTGAAAGTCAATAGATGTGATAAGTAAAATGAAATATGTCTATACGAAAATGTAACTTCCAAATTTTTTCAACTAACGTAGAGTCTAGAGATGCTCTTGTCGATATCTCTCGCCCAGCTATTTGCAATTATTTCCCGTTGACATGTAACTTTCACCCTTTGGTCGGCTCGTTGGTCTAGGGGTATGATTCTCGCTTTGGGTGCGAGAGGTCCCGGGTCCAAATCCCGGACGAGCCCGGAATTGGTCTTTTAAAAAAGGCAATAGATGTCATTAGTAAAATGAAATATGTCTATACAAAAATGTTACTTCCAAATTTTTTCAACTAACGTAGAGTCTAGAGATGCGCGTGTCGAATTCTCTCGCCCAGCTATTTGCAAATATGTCCCGTTGACATGTAACTTTCACCCTTTTGTCGGCTCGTTGGTCTAGGGGTATGATTCTCGCTTAGGGTGCGAGAGGTCCCGGGTCCAAATCCCGGACGAGCCCGGAATTGGTCTTTTGAAACAGTCAATGGCTGTGATTAGTCAAACGAAAAATTTCTATACGAAAACGTTACTTCCAAATTTATTTAACTAACGTAGAGTCTAGAGATGCGCTTGTTGAATTCTCTCGCCCAGCTATTTGCAATTATTTCCCGTTGACATGTAACTTTCACCCTTTTGTCGGCTCGTTGGTCTAGGGGTATGATTCTCGCTTAGGGTGCGAGAGGTCCCGGGTCCAAATCCCGGACGAGCCCGGAAGTGCTCTTTTGAAACAGTCAATGGCTGTGATTAGTCAAACGAAAAATTTCTATACGAAAACGTTACTTCCAAATTTATTCAACTAACGTAGAGTCTAGAGATGCGCTTGTCGAATTCTCTCGCCCAGCTATTTGCAATTATTTCCCGTTGACATGTAACTTTCACCCTTTTGTCGGCTCGTTGGTCTAGGGGTATGATTCTCGCTTTGGGTGCGAGAGGTCCCGGGTCCAAATCCCGGACGAGCCCGGAATTGGTCTTTTAAAAAAGGCAATAGATGTCATTAGTAAAATGAAATATGTCTATACAAAAATGTTACTTCCAAATTTTTTCAACTAACGTAGAGTCTAGAGATGCGCGTGTCGAATTCTCTCGCCCAGCTATTTGCAAATATGTCCCGTTGACATGTAACTTTCACCCTTTTGTCGGCTCGTTGGTCTAGGGGTATGATTCTCGCTTAGGGTGCGAGAGGTCCCGGGTCCAAATCCCGGACGAGCCCGGAATTGGTCTTTTGAAACAGTCAATGGCTGTGATTAGTCAAACGAAAAATTTCTATACGAAAACGTTACTTCCAAATTTATTTAACTAACGTAGAGTCTAGAGATGCGCTTGTTGAATTCTCTCGCCCAGCTATTTGCAATTATTTCCCGTTGACATGTAACTTTCACCCTTTTGTCGGCTCGTTGGTCTAGGGGTATGATTCTCGCTTAGGGTGCGAGAGGTCCCGGGTCCAAATCCCGGACGAGCCCGGAAGTGCTCTTTTGAAACAGTCAATGGCTGTGATTAGTCAAACGAAAAATTTCTATACGAAAACGTTACTTCCAAATTTATTCAACTAACGTAGAGTCTAGAGATGCGCTTGTCGAATTCTCTCGCCCAGCTATTTGCAATTATTTCCCGTTGACATGTAACTTTCACCCTTTTGTCGGCTCGTTGGTCTAGGGGTATGATTCTCGCTTAGGGTGCGAGAGGTCCCGGGTCCAAATCCCGGACGAGCCCGGAAGTGCTCTTTTGAAACAGTCAATGGCTGTGATTAGTCAAACGAAATATGTCGGAATGAAAATGTTACATCCAAATTTATACAATTCAGGTAGAGTCTAGATATGCGCTTTTCAAATTCTCTTGCCTAGCTATTTGCGATTATGTCCTGTTTTCATGTAACTTTGACCCTTTTGTCGGCTCGTTGGTCTAGGGGTATGATTCTCGCTTCGGGTGCGAGAGGTCCCGGGTTCAAATCCCGGACGAGCCCGATGGAACTTATTTGATGCTGTTAGCGGTTGTAATTTGTAAATGATGACAAAAAAGTTACTCCCCAATTTGGTCAGTGAACGACCATATTGCTAGTATGTTTCCAAAAAATAGGCAAACACAACAAACTAGTTAAAAAAAACAAGCAATTTGTTGACCACGGATACGCTGATTCAATTCTCTTGCCTCGCCAAATAGGATTTTGTCCCATGGACATAGCATTAATGGTTTTTGTCGGCTCGTTGGTCTAGGGGTATGATTCTCGCTTTGGGTGCGAGAGGTCCCGGGTCCAAATCCCGGACGAGCCCGGGATAGGTCTTTTGAAAGTCAATAGATGTGATAAGTAAAATGAAATATGTCTATACGAAAATGTAACTTCCAAATTTTTTCAACTAACGTAGAGTCTAGAGATGCTCTTGTCGATATCTCTCGCCCAGCTATTTGCAATTATTTCCCGTTGACATGTAACTTTCACCCTTTGGTCGGCTCGTTGGTCTAGGGGTATGATTCTCGCTTTGGGTGCGAGAGGTCCCGGGTCCAAATCCCGGACGAGCCCGGAATTGGTCTTTTAAAAAAGGCAATAGATGTCATTAGTAAAATGAAATATGTCTATACAAAAATGTTACTTCCAAATTTTTTCAACTAACGTAGAGTCTAGAGATGCTCTTGTCGATATCTCTCGCCCAGCTATTTGCAATTATTTCCCGTTGACATGTAACTTTCACCCTTTTGTCGGCTCGTTGGTCTAGGGGTATGATTCTCGCTTTGGGTGCGAGAGGTCCCGGGTCCAAATCCTGGACGAGCCCGGAAGTGCTCTTTTGAAACAGTCAATGGCTGTGATTAGTCAAAGAAAATATGTCGGAATGAAAATGTTACATCCAAATTTATTCAATTAACGTAGAGTCTAGAGATGCTCTTGTCGATATCTCTCGCCCAGCTATTTGCAATTATTTCCCGTTGACATGTAACTTTCACCCTTTGGTCGGCTCGTTGGTCTAGGGGTATGATTCTCGCTTTGGGTGCGAGAGGTCCCGGGTCCAAATCCCGGACGAGCCCGGAATTGGTCTTTTAAAAAAGGCAATAGATGTGATTAGTAAAATGAAATATGTCTATACAAAAATGTTACTTCCAAATTTTTTCAACTAACGTAGAGTCTAGAGATGCGCGTGTCGAATTCTCTCGCCCAGCTATTTGCAAATATGTCCCGTTGACATGTAACTTTCACCCTTTGGTCGGCTCGTTGGTCTAGGGGTATGATTCTCGCTTAGGGTGCGAGAGGTCCCGGGTCCAAATCCCGGACGAGCCCGGAATTGGTCTTTTGAAACAGTCAATGGCTGTGATTAGTCAAACGAAAAATTTCTATACGAAAACGTTACTTCCAAATTTATTCAACTAACGTAGAGTCTAGAGATGCGCTTGTTGAATTCTCTCGCCCAGCTATTTGCAATTATTTCCCGTTGACATGTAACTTTCACCCTTTTGTCGGCTCGTTGGTCTAGGGGTATGATTCTCGCTTAGGGTGCGAGAGGTCCCGGGTCCAAATCCCGGACGAGCCCGGAAGTGCTCTTTTGAAACAGTCAATGGCTGTGATTAGTCAAACGAAATATGTCGGAATGAAAATGTTACATCCAAATTTATACAATTCAGGTAGAGTCTAGATATGCGCTTTTCAAATTCTCTCGCCTAGCTATTTGCGATTATGTCCTGTTTTCATGTAACTTTCACCCTTTGGTCGGCTCGTTGGTCTAGGGGTATGATTCTCGCTTTGGGTGCGAGAGGTCCCGGGTCCAAATCCCGGACGAGCCCGGAATTGGTCTTTTAAAAAAGGCAATAGATGTGATTAGTAAAATGAAATATGTCTATACAAAAATGTTACTTCCAAATTTTTTCAACTAACGTAGAGTCTAGAGATGCGCGTGTCGAATTCTCTCGCCCAGCTATTTGCAAATATGTCCCGTTGACATGTAACTTTCACCCTTTTGTCGGCTCGTTGGTCTAGGGGTATGATTCTCGCTTAGGGTGCGAGAGGTCCCGGGTCCAAATCCCGGACGAGCCCGGATTTGGTCTTTTGAAACAGTCAATGGCTGTGATTAGTCAAACGAAAAATTTCTATACGAAAACGTTACTTCCAAATTTATTCAACTAACGTAGAGTCTAGAGATGCGCTTGTCGAATTCTCTCGCCCAGCTATTTGCAATTATTTCCCGTTGACATGTAACTTTCACCCTTTTGTCGGCTCGTTGGTCTAGGGGTATGATTCTCGCTTAGGGTGCGAGAGGTCCCGGGTCCAAATCCCGGACGAGCCCGGAAGTGCTCTTTTGAAACAGTCAATGGCTGTGATTAGTCAAACGAAATATGTCGGAATGAAAATGTTACATCCAAATTTATACAATTCAGGTACAGTCTAGATATGCGCTTTTCAAATTCTCTCGCCTAGCTATTTGCGATTATGTCCTGTTTTCATGTAACTTTCACCCTTTTGTCGGCTCGTTGGTCTAGGGGTATGATTCTCGCTTCGGGTGCGAGAGGTCCCGGGTTCAAATCCCGGACGAGCCCGATGGAACTTATTTGATGCTGTTAGCGGTTGTAATTTGTAAATGATGACAAAAAAGTTACTCCCCAATTTGGTCAGTGAACGACCATATTGCTAGTATGTTTCCAAAAAATAGGCAAACACAACAAACTAGTTAAAAAAAACAAGCAATTTGTTGACCACGGATACGCTGATTCAATTCTCTTGCCTGGCCAAATAGGATTTTGTCCCATGGACATAGCATTAATATTTTTTGTTGGCTCGTTGGTCTAGGGGTATGATTCTCGCTTTGGGTGCGAGAGGTCCCGGGTCCAAATCCCGGACGAGCCCGGAATTGGTCTTTTAAAAAAGGCAATAGATGTGATTAGTAAAATGAAATATGTCTATACAAAAATGTTACTTCCAAATTTTTTCAACTAACGTAGAGTCTAGAGATGCGCGTGTCGAATTCTCTCGCCCAGCTATTTGCAAATATGTCCCGTTGACATGTAACTTTCACCCTTTTGTCGGCTCGTTGGTCTAGGGGTATGATTCTCGCTTAGGGTGCGAGAGGTCCCGGGTCCAAATCCCGGACGAGCCCGGAATTGGTCTTTTGAAACAGTCAATGGCTGTGATTAGTCAAACGAAAAATTTCTATACGAAAACGTTACTTCCAAATTTATTCAACTAACGTAGAGTCTAGAGATGCGCTTGTCGAATTCTCTCGCCCAGCTATTTGCAATTATTTCCCGTTGACATGTAACTTTCACCCTTTTGTCGGCTCGTTGGTCTAGGGGTATGATTCTCGCTTAGGGTGCGAGAGGTCCCGGGTCCAAATCCCGGACGAGCCCGGAAGTGCTCTTTTGAAACAGTCAATGGCTGTGATTAGTCAAACGAAATATGTCGGAATGAAAATGTTACATCCAAATTTATACAATTCAGGTAGAGTCTAGATATGCGCTTTTCAAATTCTCTCGCCTAGCTATTTGCGATTATGTCCTGTTTTCATGTAACTTTCACCCTTTGGTCGGCTCGTTGGTCTAGGGATATGATTCTCGCTTTGGGTGCGAGAGGTCCCGGGTCCAAATCCCGGACGAGCCCGGAATTGGTCTTTTAAAAAAGGCAATAGATGTGATTAGTAAAATGAAATATGTCTATACAAAAATGTTACTTCCAAATTTTTTCAACTAACGTAGAGTCTAGAGATGCGCGTGTCGAATTCTCTCGCCCAGCTATTTGCAAATATGTCCCGTTGACATGTAACTTTCACCCTTTTGTCGGCTCGTTGGTCTAGGGGTATGATTCTCGCTTAGGGTGCGAGAGGTCCCGGGTCCAAATCCCGGACGAGCCCGGAATTGGTCTTTTGAAACAGTCAATGGCTGTGATTAGTCAAACGAAAAATTTCTATACGAAAACGTTACTTCCAAATTTATTCAACTAACGTAGAGTCTAGAGATGCGCTTGTCGAATTCTCTCGCCCAGCTATTTGCAATTATTTCCCGTTGACATGTAACTTTCACCCTTTTGTCGGCTCGTTGGTCTAGGGGTATGATTCTCGCTTAGGGTGCGAGAGGTCCCGGGTCCAAATCCCGGACGAGCCCGGAAGTGCTCTTTTGAAACAGTCAATGGCTGTGATTAGTCAAACGAAATATGTCGGAATGAAAATGTTACATCCAAATTTATACAATTCAGGTACAGTCTAGATATGCGCTTTTCAAATTCTCTCGCCTAGCTATTTGCGATTATGTCCTGTTTTCATGTAACTTTGACCCTTTTGTCGGCTCGTTGGTCTAGGGGTATGATTCTCGCTTCGGGTGCGAGAGGTCGCGGGTTAAAATCCCGGACGAGCCCGATGGAACTTATTTGATGCTGTTAGCGGTTGTAATTTGTAAATGATGACAAAAAAGTTACTCCCCAATTTGGTCAGTGAACGACCATATTGCTAGTATGTTTCCAAAAAATAGGCAAACACAACAAACTAGTTAAAAAAAACAAGCAATTTGTTGACCACGGATACGCTGATTCAATTCTCTTGCCTGGCCAAATAGGATTTTGTCCCATGGACATAGCATTAATAGTTTTTGTCGGCTCGTTGGTCTAGGGGTATGATTCTCGCTTTGGGTGCGAGAGGTCCCGGGTCCAAATCCCGGACGAGCCCGGGATAGGTCTTTTGAAAGTCAATAGATGTGATAAGTAAAATGAAATATGTCTATACGAAAATGTAACTTCCAAATTTTTTCAACTAACGTAGAGTCTAGAGATGCTCTTGTCGATATCTCTCGCCCAGCTATTTGCAATTATTTCCCGTTGACATGTAACTTTCACCCTTTTGTCGGCTCGTTGGTCTAGGGGTATGATTCTCGCTTTGGGTGCGAGAGGTCCCGGGTCCAAATCCCGGACGAGCCCGGAAGTGCTCTTTTGAAACAGTCAATGGCTGTGATTAGTCAAAGAAAATATGTCGGAATGAAAATGTTACATCCAAATTTATTCAATTAACGTAGAGTCTAGAGATGCTCTTGTCGATATCTCTCGCCCCGCTATTTGCAATTATTTCCCGTTGACATGTAACTTTCACCCTTTGGTCGGCTCGTTGGTCTAGGGGTATGATTCTCGCTTTGGGTGCGAGAGGTCCCGGGTCCAAATCCCGGACGAGCCCGGAAGTGCTCTTTTGAAACAGTCAATGGCTGTGATTAGTCAAAGAAAATATGTCGGAATGAAAATGTTACATCCAAATTTTTTCAACTAACGTAGAGTCTAGAGATGCGCGTGTCGAATTCTCTCGCCCAGCTATTTGCAAATATGTCCCGTTGACATGTAACTTTCACCCTTTTGTCGGCTCGTTGGTCTAGGGGTATGATTCTCGCTTAGGGTGCGAGAGGTCCCGGGTCCAAATCCCGGACGAGCCCGGAATTGGTCTTTTGAAACAGTCAATGGCTGTGATTAGTCAAACGAAAAATTTCTATACGAAAACGTTACTTCCAAATTTATTCAACTAACGTAGAGTCTAGAGATGCGCTTGTCGAATTCTCTCGCCCAGCTATTTGCAATTATTTCCCGTTGACATGTAACTTTCACCCTTTTGTCGGCTCGTTGGTCTAGGGGTATGATTCTCGCTTAGGGTGCGAGAGGTCCCGGGTCCAAATCCCGGACGAGCCCGGAAGTGCTCTTTTGAAACAGTCAATGGCTGTGATTAGTCAAACGAAATATGTCGGAATGAAAATGTTACATCCAAATTTATACAATTCAGGTACAGTCTAGATATGCGCTTTTCAAATTCTCTCGCCTAGCTATTTGCGATTATGTCCTGTTTTCATGTAACTTTGACCCTTTTGTCGGCTCGTTGGTCTAGGGGTATGATTCTCGCTTCGGGTGCGAGAGGTCGCGGGTTAAAATCCCGGACGAGCCCGATGGAACTTATTTGATGCTGTTAGCGGTTGTAATTTGTAAATGATGACAAAAAAGTTACTCCCCAATTTGGTCAGTGAACGACCATATTGCTAGTATGTTTCCAAAAAATAGGCAAACACAACAAACTAGTTAAAAAAAACAAGCAATTTGTTGACCACGGATACGCTGATTCAATTCTCTTGCCTGGCCAAATAGGATTTTGTCCCATGGACATAGCATTAATAGTTTTTGTCGGCTCGTTGGTCTAGGGGTATGATTCTCGCTTTGGGTGCGAGAGGTCCCGGGTCCAAATCCCGGACGAGCCCGGGATAGGTCTTTTGAAAGTCAATAGATGTGATAAGTAAAATGAAATATGTCTATACGAAAATGTAACTTCCAAATTTTTTCAACTAACGTAGAGTCTAGAGATGCGCGTGTCGAATTCTCTCGCCCAGCTATTTGCAAATATGTCCCGTTGACATGTAACTTTCACCCTTTTGTCGGCTCGTTGGTCTAGGGGTATGATTCTCGCTTAGGGTGCGAGAGGTCCCGGGTCCAAATCCCGGACGAGCCCGGAATTGGTCTTTTGAAACAGTCAATGGCTGTGATTAGTCAAACGAAAAATTTCTATACGAAAACGTTACTTCCAAATTTATTCAACTAACGTAGAGTCTAGAGATGCGCTTGTCGAATTCTCTCGCCCAGCTATTTGCAATTATTTCCCGTTGACATGTAACTTTCACCCTTTTGTCGGCTCGTTGGTCTAGGGGTATGATTCTCGCTTAGGGTGCGAGAGGTCCCGGGTCCAAATCCCGGACGAGCCCGGAAGTGCTCTTTTGAAACAGTCAATGGCTGTGATTAGTCAAACGAAATATGTCGGAATGAAAATGTTACATCCAAATTTATACAATTCAGGTACAGTCTAGATATGCGCTTTTCAAATTCTCTCGCCTAGCTATTTGCGATTATGTCCTGTTTTCATGTAACTTTCACCCTTTTGTCGGCTCGTTGGTCTAGGGGTATGATTCTCGCTTCGGGTGCGAGAGGTCCCGGGTTCAAATCCCGGACGAGCCCGATGGAACTTATTTGATGCTGTTAGCGGTTGTAATTTGTAAATGATGACAAAAAAGTTACTCCCCAATTTGGTCAGTGAACGACCATATTGCTAGTATGTTTCCAAAAAATAGGCAAACACAACAAACTAGTTAAAAAAAACAAGCAATTTGTTGACCACGGATACGCTGATTCAATTCTCTTGCCTGGCCAAATAGGATTTTGTCCCATGGACATAGCATTAATATTTTTTGTTGGCTCGTTGGTCTAGGGGTATGATTCTCGCTTTGGGTGCGAGAGGTCCCGGGTCCAAATCCCGGACGAGCCCGGAATTGGTCTTTTAAAAAAGGCAATAGATGTGATTAGTAAAATGAAATATGTCTATACAAAAATGTTACTTCCAAATTTTTTCAACTAACGTAGAGTCTAGAGATGCGCGTGTCGAATTCTCTCGCCCAGCTATTTGCAAATATGTCCCGTTGACATGTAACTTTCACCCTTTTGTCGGCTCGTTGGTCTAGGGGTATGATTCTCGCTTAGGGTGCGAGAGGTCCCGGGTCCAAATCCCGGACGAGCCCGGAATTGGTCTTTTGAAACAGTCAATGGCTGTGATTAGTCAAACGAAAAATTTCTATACGAAAACGTTACTTCCAAATTTATTCAACTAACGTAGAGTCTAGAGATGCGCTTGTCGAATTCTCTCGCCCAGCTATTTGCAATTATTTCCCGTTGACATGTAACTTTCACCCTTTTGTCGGCTCGTTGGTCTAGGGGTATGATTCTCGCTTAGGGTGCGAGAGGTCCCGGGTCCAAATCCCGGACGAGCCCGGAAGTGCTCTTTTGAAACAGTCAATGGCTGTGATTAGTCAAACGAAATATGTCGGAATGAAAATGTTACATCCAAATTTATACAATTCAGGTAGAGTCTAGATATGCGCTTTTCAAATTCTCTCGCCTAGCTATTTGCGATTATGTCCTGTTTTCATGTAACTTTCACCCTTTGGTCGGCTCGTTGGTCTAGGGATATGATTCTCGCTTTGGGTGCGAGAGGTCCCGGGTCCAAATCCCGGACGAGCCCGGAATTGGTCTTTTAAAAAAGGCAATAGATGTGATTAGTAAAATGAAATATGTCTATACAAAAATGTTACTTCCAAATTTTTTCAACTAACGTAGAGTCTAGAGATGCGCGTGTCGAATTCTCTCGCCCAGCTATTTGCAAATATGTCCCGTTGACATGTAACTTTCACCCTTTTGTCGGCTCGTTGGTCTAGGGGTATGATTCTCGCTTAGGGTGCGAGAGGTCCCGGGTCCAAATCCCGGACGAGCCCGGAATTGGTCTTTTGAAACAGTCAATGGCTGTGATTAGTCAAACGAA
This sequence comes from Gasterosteus aculeatus, assembly GCF_964276395.1. Classification (NCBI taxonomy): domain Eukaryota; kingdom Metazoa; phylum Chordata; class Actinopteri; order Perciformes; family Gasterosteidae; genus Gasterosteus; species Gasterosteus aculeatus. Next base: position 18,145,625 of record NC_135691.1, on the reverse strand, counting down.
AAATTTCTATACGAAAACGTTACTTCCAAATTTATTCAACTAACGTAGAGTCTAGAGATGCGCTTGTCGAATTCTCTCGCCCAGCTATTTGCAATTATTTCCCGTTGACATGTAACTTTCACCCTTTTGTCGGCTCGTTGGTCTAGGGGTATGATTCTCGCTTAGGGTGCGAGAGGTCCCGGGTCCAAATCCCGGACGAGCCCGGAAGTGCTCTTTTGAAACAGTCAATGGCTGTGATTAGTCAAACGAAATATGTCGGAATGAAAATGTTACATCCAAATTTATACAATTCAGGTACAGTCTAGATATGCGCTTTTCAAATTCTCTCGCCTAGCTATTTGCGATTATGTCCTGTTTTCATGTAACTTTGACCCTTTTGTCGGCTCGTTGGTCTAGGGGTATGATTCTCGCTTCGGGTGCGAGAGGTCGCGGGTTAAAATCCCGGACGAGCCCGATGGAACTTATTTGATGCTGTTAGCGGTTGTAATTTGTAAATGATGACAAAAAAGTTACTCCCCAATTTGGTCAGTGAACGACCATATTGCTAGTATGTTTCCAAAAAATAGGCAAACACAACAAACTAGTTAAAAAAAACAAGCAATTTGTTGACCACGGATACGCTGATTCAATTCTCTTGCCTGGCCAAATAGGATTTTGTCCCATGGACATAGCATTAATATTTTTTGTTGGCTCGTTGGTCTAGGGGTATGATTCTCGCTTTGGGTGCGAGAGGTCCCGGGTCCAAATCCCGGACGAGCCCGGAATTGGTCTTTTAAAAAAGGCAATAGATGTGATTAGTAAAATGAAATATGTCTATACAAAAATGTTACTTCCAAATTTTTTCAACTAACGTAGAGTCTAGAGATGCGCGTGTCGAATTCTCTCGCCCAGCTATTTGCAAATATGTCCCGTTGACATGTAACTTTCACCCTTTTGTCGGCTCGTTGGTCTAGGGGTATGATTCTCGCTTAGGGTGCGAGAGGTCCCGGGTCCAAATCCCGGACGAGCCCGGAATTGGTCTTTTGAAACAGTCAATGGCTGTGATTAGTCAAACGAAAAATTTCTATACGAAAACGTTACTTCCAAATTTATTCAACTAACGTAGAGTCTAGAGATGCGCTTGTCGAATTCTCTCGCCCAGCTATTTGCAATTATTTCCCGTTGACATGTAACTTTCACCCTTTTGTCGGCTCGTTGGTCTAGGGGTATGATTCTCGCTTAGGGTGCGAGAGGTCCCGGGTCCAAATCCCGGACGAGCCCGGAAGTGCTCTTTTGAAACAGTCAATGGCTGTGATTAGTCAAACGAAATATGTCGGAATGAAAATGTTACATCCAAATTTATACAATTCAGGTAGAGTCTAGATATGCGCTTTTCAAATTCTCTCGCCTAGCTATTTGCGATTATGTCCTGTTTTCATGTAACTTTCACCCTTTGGTCGGCTCGTTGGTCTAGGGATATGATTCTCGCTTTGGGTGCGAGAGGTCCCGGGTCCAAATCCCGGACGAGCCCGGAATTGGTCTTTTAAAAAAGGCAATAGATGTGATTAGTAAAATGAAATATGTCTATACAAAAATGTTACTTCCAAATTTTTTCAACTAACGTAGAGTCTAGAGATGCGCGTGTCGAATTCTCTCGCCCAGCTATTTGCAAATATGTCCCGTTGACATGTAACTTTCACCCTTTTGTCGGCTCGTTGGTCTAGGGGTATGATTCTCGCTTAGGGTGCGAGAGGTCCCGGGTCCAAATCCCGGACGAGCCCGGAATTGGTCTTTTGAAACAGTCAATGGCTGTGATTAGTCAAACGAAAAATTTCTATACGAAAACGTTACTTCCAAATTTATTCAACTAACGTAGAGTCTAGAGATGCGCTTGTCGAATTCTCTCGCCCAGCTATTTGCAATTATTTCCCGTTGACATGTAACTTTCACCCTTTTGTCGGCTCGTTGGTCTAGGGGTATGATTCTCGCTTAGGGTGCGAGAGGTCCCGGGTCCAAATCCCGGACGAGCCCGGAAGTGCTCTTTTGAAACAGTCAATGGCTGTGATTAGTCAAACGAAAAATTTCTATACGAAAACGTTACTTCCAAATTTATTCAATTAACGTAGAGTCTAGAGATGCGCTTGTCGAATTCTCTCGCCCAGCTATTTGCAATTATTTCCCGTTGACATGTAACTTTCACCCTTTTGTCGGCTCGTTGGTCTAGGGGTATGATTCTCGCTTAGGGTGCGAGAGGTCCCGGGTCCAAATCCCGGACGAGCCCGGAAGTGCTCTTTTGAAACAGTCAATGGCTGTGATTAGTCAAACGAAATATGTCGGAATGAAAATGTTACATCCAAATTTATACAATTCAGGTAGAGTCTAGATATGCGCTTTTCAAATTCTCTCGCCTAGCTATTTGCGATTATGTCCTGTTTTCATGTAACTTTGACCCTTTTGTCGGCTCGTTGGTCTAGGGGTATGATTCTCGCTTCGGGTGCGAGAGGTCCCGGGTTCAAATCCCGGACGAGCCCGATGGAACTTATTTGATGCTGTTAGCGGTTGTAATTTGTAAATGATGACAAAAAAGTTACTCCCCAATTTGGTCAGTGAACGACCATATTGCTAGTATGTTTCCAAAAAATAGGCAAACACAACAAACTAGTTAAAAAAAACAAGCAATTTGTTGACCACGGATACGCTGATTCAATTCTCTTGCCTGGCCAAATAGGATTTTGTCCCATGGACATAGCATTAATAGTTTTTGTCGGCTCGTTGGTCTAGGGGTATGATTCTCGCTTTGGGTGCGAGAGGTCCCGGGTCCAAATCCCGGACGAGCCCGGGATAGGTCTTTTGAAAGTCAATAGATGTGATAAGTAAAATGAAATATGTCTATACGAAAATGTAACTTCCAAATTTTTTCAACTAACGTAGAGTCTAGAGATGCTCTTGTCGATATCTCTCGCCCAGCTATTTGCAATTATTTCCCGTTGACATGTAACTTTCACCCTTTTGTCGGCTCGTTGGTCTAGGGGTATGATTCTCGCTTTGGGTGCGAGAGGTCCCGGGTCCAAATCCCGGACGAGCCCAGAAGTGCTCTTTTGAAACAGTCAATGGCTGTGATTAGTCAAAGAAAATATGTCGGAATGAAAATGTTACATCCAAATTTATTCAATTAACGTAGAGTCTAGAGATGCTCTTGTCGATATCTCTCGCCCAGCTATTTGCAATTATTTCCCGTTGACATGTAACTTTCACCCTTTGGTCGGCTCGTTGGTCTAGGGGTATGATTCTCGCTTTGGGTGCGAGAGGTCCCGGGTCCAAATCCCGGACGAGCCCGGGATAGGTCTTTTGAAAGTCAATAGATGTGATAAGTAAAATGAAATATGTCTATACGAAAATGTAACTTCCAAATTTTTTCAACTAACGTAGAGTCTAGAGATGCTCTTGTCGATATCTCTCGCCCAGCTATTTGCAATTATTTCCCGTTGACATGTAACTTTCACCCTTTTGTCGGCTCGTTGGTCTAGGGGTATGATTCTCGCTTTGGGTGCGAGAGGTCCCGGGTCCAAATCCCGGACGAGCCCGGAAGTGCTCTTTTGAAACAGTCAATGGCTGTGATTAGTCAAAGAAAATATGTCGGAATGAAAATGTTACATCCAAATTTATTCAATTAACGTAGAGTCTAGAGATGCTCTTGTCGATATCTCTCGCCCAGCTATTTGCAAATATGTCCCGTTGACATGTAACTTTCACCCTTTGGTCGGCTCGTTGGTCTAGGGGTATGATTCTCGCTTTGGGTGCGAGAGGTCCCGGGTCCAAATCCCCGACGAGCCCGGAATTGGTCTTTTAAAAAAGGCAATAGATGTGATTAGTAAAATGAAATATGTCTATACAAAAATGTTACTTCCAAATTTTTTCAACTAACGTAGAGTCTAGAGATGCGCGTGTCGAATTCTCTCGCCCAGCTATTTGCAAATATGTCCCGTTGACATGTAACTTTCACCCTTTTGTCGGCTCGTTGGTCTAGGGGTATGATTCTCGCTTAGGGTGCGAGAGGTCCCGGGTCCAAATCCCGGACGAGCCCGGAATTGGTCTTTTGAAACAGTCAATGGCTGTGATTAGTCAAACGAAAAATTTCTATACGAAAACGTTACTTCCAAATTTATTCAACTAACGTAGAGTCTAGAGATGCGCTTGTCGAATTCTCTCGCCCAGCTATTTGCAATTATTTCCCGTTGACATGTAACTTTGACCCTTTTGTCGGCTCGTTGGTCTAGGGGTATGATTCTCGCTTAGGGTGCGAGAGGTCCCGGGTCCAAATCCCGGACGAGCCCGGAAGTGCTCTTTTGAAAAAGTCAATAGATGTGATTAGTAAAATGAAATATGTCCATACGAAAAGGTCACTTCCAAATTTATTCAACTAACGTAGAGTCTAGAGATGCGCTTGTCAAATTCTCTCGCCCAGCTATTTGCAATTATGTCCCGTTGAAATGTAACTTTCACCCTTTTGTCGGCTCGTTGGTCTAGGGGTATGATTCTCGCTTAGGGTGCGAGAGGTCCCGGGTCCAAATCCAGGACGAGCCCGGAAGTGCTCTTTTGAAACAGTCAATGGCTGTGATTAGTCAAACGAAATATGTCGGAATGAAAATGTTACATCCAAATTTATACAATTCAGGTAGAGTCTAGATATGCGCTTTTCAAATTCTCTCGCCTAGCTATTTGCGATTATGTCCTGTTTTCATGTAACTTTCACCCTTTTGTCGGCTCGTTGGTCTAGGGGTATGATTCTCGCTTTGGGTGCGAGCGGTCCCGGGTCCAAATCCCGGACGAGCCCGGAATTGGTCTTTTAAAAAAGGCAATAGATGTGATTAGTAAAATGAAATATGTCTATACAAAAATGTTACTTCCAAATTTTTTCAACTAACGTAGAGTCTAGAGATGCGCGTGTCGAATTCTCTCGCCCAGCTATTTGCAATTATTTCCCGTTGACATGTAACTTTCACCTTTTTGTCGGCTCGTTGGTCTAGGGGTATGATTCTCGCTTAGGGTGCGAGAGGTCCCGGGTCCAAATCCCGGACGAGCCCGGAAGTGCTCTTTTGAAAAAGTCAATAGATGTGATTAGTAAAAGGAAATATGTCCATACGAAAAGGTCACTTCCAAATTTATTCAACTAACGTAGAGTCTAGAGATGCGCTTGTCGAATTCTCTCGCCCAGCTATTTGCAATTATGTCCCGTTGAAATGTAACTTTCACCCTTTTGTCGGCTCGTTGGTCTAGGGGTATGATTCTCGCTTTGGGTGCGAGAGGTCCCGGGTCCAAATCCCGGACGAGCCCGGGATAGGTCTTTTGAAAGTCAATAGATGTGATAAGTAAAATGAAATATGTCTATACGAAAATGTAACTTCCAAATTTTTTCAACTAACGTAGAGTCTAGAGATGCTCTTGTCGATATCTCTCGCCCAGCTATTTGCAATTATTTCCCGTTGATATGTAACTTTCACCCTTTTGTCGGCTCGTTGGTCTAGGGGTATGATTCTCG